>NC_069502.1:7744920-7967420 GCF_027579735.1 Bombina bombina | reverse complement strand
CTACCTTAATTCCGATTGGCTGATAGAATCCTATCAGCCAATCGGAATTCGAGGGACGCCATCTTGGATGACGTCCCTTAAAGGAACCGTCATTCGTCGTCTAGTCGTCGGAAGAAGAGGATGGATCCGCGCTGGAGGTCTTCAAGATGGAGCCGGTCGTCATCGGATGGAAGAAGATAGAAGATGCCGCTTGGAGAAGATGTTTGCCGGTCCGGATGTCCTCTTCTTGCCGGATAGGAGGAAGACTTTGGACCCTCTTCTGGACTTCTTCAGTGGATGTCTAGCCCCCGCTTGGGGTGGATGAAGATCTTGGAGCCAGGACGGATCGGTGAACCTGGCATGGTGAAGACAAGGTAGGAAGATCATCAGGGGGGTAGTGTTAGGTTTATTTAAGGGGGGTTTGGGTTAGATTAGGGGTATGTGGGTGGTGGGTTGTAATGTTGGGGGGGGGGTATTGTATGTTTTTTTTTACAGGCAAAAGAGCTGAAATTCTTGGGGCATGCCCCGCAAAGGGCCCTGTTCAGGGCTGGTAAGGTAAAAGAGCTTGTAATATTTGTATTTTAGAATAGGGTAGGGAATTTTTTATTTTGGGGGGCTTTGTTATTTTATTAGGGGGCTTAGAGTAGGTGTAATTAGTTTAAAATTGTTGTAATATTTTTCTTATGTTTGTAAATATTTTATTATTTTCTGTAACTTAGTTCTTTTTTATTTTTTGTACTTTAGATAGTTTATTTAATTTTATTTATTTGTAGCAATTGTGTTTAATTAATTTATTGATAGTGTAGTGTTAGGTTAATTGTAGGTAATTGTAGGTAGTTTATTTAATTATTTTATTGATAGGGTAGTGTTAGGTTTAATTATATCTTAGGTTAGGATTTATTTTACAGGTAAATTTGTAATTATTTTAACTAGGTAACTATTAAATAGTTCTTAACTATTTAATAGCTATTGTACCTGGTTAAAATAATTACAAAGTTGCCTGTAAAATAAATATTAATCCTAAAATAGCTATAATATAATTATAATTTATATTGTAGCTATATTAGGATGTATTTTACAGGTAAGTATTTAGCTTTAAATAGGAATTATTTATTTAATAAGAGTTAATTTATTTCGTTAGATAAAAATTATATTTAACTTAGGGGGGTGTTAGTGTTAGGGTTAGACTTAGCTTTAGGGGTTAATACATTTATTAGAATAGCGGTGAGCTCCGGTCGGCAGATTAGGGGTTAATAATTGAAGGTAGGTGTCGGCGATGTTAGGGAGGGCAGATTAGGGGTTAATACTATTTATGATAGGGTTAGTGAGGCGGATTAGGGGTTAATAACTTTATTATAGTAGCGCTCAGGTCCGCTCGGCAGATTAGGGGTTAATAAGTGTAGGTAGGTGTCGGCGACGTTGTGGGGGGCAGATTAGGGGTTAATAAATATAACATAGGGGTCGGCGATGTTAGGGGTAGCAGATTAGGGGTACATAGGGATAACGTAGGTGGCGGCGATTTGCGGTCGGAAGATTAGGGGTTAATTATTTTAAGTAGCTTGCGGCGACGTTGTGGGGGGCAAGTTAGGGGTTAATAGATATAATACAGGGGTCGGCGGTGTTAGGGGCAGCAGATTAGGGGTACATAAGTATAACGTAGGTGGTGGTCGGCAGATTAGGGGTTAAAAATTTTAATCGAGTGGCGGCGATGTGGGGGGACCTCGGTTTAGGGGTACATAGGTAGTTTATGGGTGTTAGTGTACTTTAGGGTACAGTAGTTAAGAGCTTTAGAAACCGGCGTTAGCCAGAAAGCTCTTAACTCCTGCTATTTTCAGGCGGCTGGAATCTTGTCGTTAGAGCTCTAACGCTCACTGCAGAAACGACTCTAAATACCAGCGTTAGAAAGATCCCATTGAAAAGATAGGCTACGCAAATGGCGTAGGGGGATCTGCGGTATGGAAAAGTCGCGGCTGAAAAGTGAGCGTTAGACCCTTTAATCACTGACTCCAAATACCAGCGGGCGCCCAAAACCAGCGTTAGGAGCCTCTAACGCTGGTTTTGACGGCTACCGCCGAACTCTAAATCTAGGCCATAGTTAGATTTTCTTATAAATGTATAGAACAAAAGAAATACAAAAAAATGCATACATAGAAATACATACACATTGCAGAAAGAAAACATGTAGATATAAAATATATGAATATAAAATGAATAATTAACCGACAAGCACAAACATGCCTAAATGAAAATATAAAGAGAGATAACGAAAATGAGAAACACAATCTAATTCTATTTTAGGTAAGACTTTATGGGGCCTAGTTATCAAGCCGTCAACCTCAAATACGCTGGAATTCCGCAGCGTATTTGTGGCGAGGCTGATTCGCCTTAGTTATCAAAGGCTCGAGACTGGCAAAAGTAGAATTTTGTGACGTAAGCATCGATCAGCCGGACTCAGTCCGACAAAGATCGATTCTTACGTCACTCCAGATGTTCCGCACACAAGTGCGGCACATTCTCACTACTTTTGCTAGCTATCAAAAAACTAGCAGGTACGCTCGGCACTTTTACGGCCCAGCGTACCTGGTTTTCAATCCGCCACCCCTGGAGGCGGCGGATCCCATAGGAATCAATGGGAGTCTGACCATAGCGAAAGTACAAGTTCGCTGCTGCTAGACATCCCATTGATTCCTATGGGAGCTGTCTACACCTAACACCCTAACATGTACCCCGAGTCTAAACACCACTAATCTGACCCCCCCTACACCGCCGCAACTAAATAAAGTTATTACCCCCTAAACCGCCGCTCCCGGAGCCCACCGCAACTATAATAAATGTATTAACCCCTAACACGCCGCTCCCTGAACCCTCTGCAACCTATATTAAATGTATTAACCCCTAATCTGCCCCCCCTACACCGTCGCCACCTATAATAAATTTATTAACCCCTAATCTGCCCCCCTACACCGTCGCCACCTATAATAAATTTATTAACCCCTATCCTGCCCCCCACTACGCCGCCGCCACTGTCATAAAATTATTAACCCCTAAACCTAAGTCTAACCCTAACCCTAACGCCCCCCTAACTTAAATATTAATTAAATAAATCTAAATAAATTCACTCTTATTAAGTAAATGAATCCTATTTAAAACTAAATACTTACCTTTAAAATAAACCCTAATATAGCTACAATATAAATAATAATTATATTCTAGCTATCTTAGGATTTATATTTATTTTACAGGTACCTTTCAATTTATTTTAACCATGTACAATAACTATTAAATAGTTATTAACTATTTAATAGCTTACCTAGCTAAAATAAAGAGAAATGTACCTGTGAAATAAATCCTAACCTAAGTTACAATTACACCTAACACTACACTATACTTTAATAAATTATTCCTATTTAAAAATAAATACTTACCTGTAAAATAAACCCTAAGATAGCTACAATATAATTAATAATTATATTATAGCTATCTTAGGATTTATATTTATTTTACAGGTAACTTTGTATTTATTTTAGCTAGTTAGAATAGTTATTAAATAGTTATTAACCATTTAATAACTACATAGCTAAAAGAAATACAAAATTACCTGTAAAATAAATCCTAACTTAAGTTACAATTAAACCTAATACTACACTATCATTAAATTAATTAAATAAATTAACTACAAATAACTACAATTAAATACAATTACATAAACTAACTAAAGTACAAAAAATAAAAAAAGCTAAGTTACAAAAAATAAAAAAATAAGTTACAAACATGTTACAAATATTACAACAATTTTAAGCTACTTACACCTAATCTAAGCCCCCTAATAAAATAACAAACCCCCCCAAAATAAAAAAATGCCCTACCCTATTCTAAATTAAATAAATTTCAAAGCTCTTTTACCTTACCAGCCCTTAAAAGGGCCATTTGTGGGGGCATGCCCCAAAGAAAACAGCTCTTTTGCCTGTAAAAGAAAAATACAACCCCCCCCAACATTAAAACCCACCACCCACATACCCCTAATCTAACCCAAACCCCCCTTACAAAAACCTAACACTAATCCCCTGAAGATCATCCTACCTTGAGTCGTCTTCACTCAGCCGAGCCACCGATGGAACTGAAGAGGACATCCGGAGCGGAAGAAGTTAATCCTCCAAGCGGCGCTGAAGAAATCTTCCATCCGATGAAGTCATCTTCCAAGCCGGGTCTTGAATCTTCCTTCCGCCGACGCGGAACCACCTTCTTCACCGACGGACTAAGACGAATGACGGCTCCTTTAAGGGACGTCATCCAAGATGGCGTCCCCTCAATTCCGATTGGCTGATAGGATTCTATCAGCCAATCGGAATTAAGGTAGGAAAAATCTGATTGGCTGATTTCTTCAGCGCCGCTTGGAGGATTAACTTCTTCCGCTCCGGATGTCCTCTTCAGTTCCATCGGTGGCTCGGCTGAGTGAAGACGACTCAAGGTAGGATGATCTTCAGGGGATTAGTGTTAGGTTTTTGTAAGGGGGGTTTGGGTTAGATTAGGGGTATGTGGGTGGTGGGTTTTAATGTTGGGGGGGGTTGTATTTTTCTTTTACAGGCAAAAGAGCTGTTTTCTTTGGGGCATGCCCCCACAAATGGCCCTTTTAAGGGCTGGTAAGGTAAAAGAGCTTTGAAATTTATTTAATTTAGAATAGGGTAGGGCATTTTTTTATTTTGGGGGGGTTTGTTATTTTATTAGGGGGCTTAGATTAGGTGTAAGTAGCTTAAAATTGTTGTAATATTTGTAACATGTTTGTAACTTATTTTTTTATTTTTTGTAACTTAGCTTTTTTTATTTTTTGTACTTTAGTTAGTTTATGTAATTGTATTTAATTGTAGTTATTTGTAGTTAATTTATTTAATTAATGTAATGATAGTGTAGTGTTAGGTAGGTTAGGATTTATTTTACAGGTAATTTTGTATTTCTTTTAGCTATGTAGTTATTAAATGGTTAATAACTATTTAATAACTATTCTAACTAGCTAAAATAAATACAAAGTTACCTGTAAAATAAATATAAATCCTAAGATAGCTATAATATAATTATTAATTATATTGTAGCTATCTTAGGGTTTATTTTACAGGTAAGTATTTATTTTTAAATAGGAATAATTTATTAAAGTATAGTGTAGTGTTAGGTGTAATTGTAACTTAGGTTAGGATTTATTTCACAGGTACATTTCTCTTTATTTTAGCTAGGTAAGCTATTAAATAGTTAATAACTATTTAATAGTTATTGTACATGGTTAAAATAAATTGAAAGGTACCTGTAAAATAAATATAAATCCTAAGATAGCTACAATATAATTATTATTTATATTGTAGCTATATTAGGGTTTATTTTAAAGGTAAGTATTTAGTTTTAAATAGGATTCATTTACTTAATAAGAGTTAATTTATTTAGATTTATTTAATTAATATTTAAGTTAGGGGGGCGTTAGGGTTAGGGTTAGACTTAGGTTTAGGGGTTAATAATTTTATGACAGTGGCGGTGGCGTAGTGGGGGGCAGGATAGGGGTTAATAAATTTATTATAGGTGGCGACGGTGTAGGGGGGGCAGGATAGGGGTTAATAGGTTTAATATAGGTTGCGGAGGGTTCATGGAGCGGCGGTTTAGGGGTTAAACTATTTATTTAGTTGCGGAGAGGTGCGGGATCAGCAGGATAGGGGTTAATAATTTTATTATAGAGGGCGACGGTATAGGGGGGGCAGGATAGGGGTTACTAGGTATACTGTAGGTGGTAGCGGTGTCCGGGAGCGGCGGTTTAGGGGTTAATACATTTATAAGAGTTGCGGCGGGGTCTAGGAGCGGCGGTTTAGGGGTTAATACATTTATAAGAGTTGCGGCGGGGTCTAGGAGCGGCGTTTTAGGGGTTAGTAACTTTATTTAGTTGCGGGAGGCTCCGGGGGCGCCGGTATAGGGATAGAACAGTGTAGTTTAGTGTGAGTGCTTAGTGACAGGCTAGCAATAAAGCTGGGAAAAAGCCGAAGGGCAGCGAGATCGGATGAGTGATAACTGTCACAGTCCGCTGCTCATCGCCCCGCGGCTTTTTGACAGCTTTATTTGATAACTTAGGCGTATTTTTTCAGGTCAGCGGCGGCGAAGGTAGGCGAGCTTAGGTGGGCGTATTGGGCCGGCGAAGCCAGAAAAGTAGATGGCTTGATAACTACCCCCCTATGTGTTTATAAAAAAGACTATAAGAGGTCAAAAATGCAGTTGCGTTTTACACTATAATAATTAGAAAGAAAGAACATTTAAAAATACTATTGAAGGTAAATTTGACATTGCTCAAATTTGATTTAAATTTTGAACTTTAAAAAATATATAGAAACAATATGAGTAAATTAAATGTTTGTATTTCATTTTAGAAAAGTGATTTAAAACTTTAAAAAGAAAGAGGAAAAAAAACAGCAGCTTTAACATTTAAAAAAACAATATACATCTTTATCAAAAGCGTTATCTAAGCTAAGCCCTTTCCTGTGTAGTTCTTTGAGCTGACAACAGCTCATAAATAATAGTAGAGTTGACAATTCTATCCTCAAGGGCGTGTTTACATAATAGATAAGATTGTGCAGCTAGAGATCAAAGGATTTTGAATTAAAATATAAAATGGATATCAACTTTTAATTTTTAGATATCAAATATTATTTTAGGTATCAATTCATATTCGCAATACTTTGAAATTGATGTCTAATACATTTTACAGTGCAACTGAATACTAAGAATCTTCTGTATTGAAGTTGTGTCAAATATTATAAAATAAAAGAGTCAGCATTCTAAATAATAGAAATATATTATAAGTTAGGATAATAAATATATGATGTTGGTCATTGACTATTCATTATTATATTTTAAATGTTATAATATTGTATAGATTGAAAAATATTGCATTAGTTTTTAATGCTACATTAAATATTACAATTAAATTATATTATTTGTATTATAAATAACATTATACATTTTTTTAATATTAAAAAAGAAATATCTTTTGAATAATGCTTCGTAAGACACTGTTTGCTAAATCAATCTTTTACAATTTGAAAAAGTGGTAAAGAGAACAATATAATTCTCTTATTAGTACAAATAAATTGTGTAGATATAAAGAGTAAAAATTATATACTTACAATTCAGAGTATAAAATTTAGAATGCAGTTAGCCTCTGATCAATCGCAAATCACGGGTATCGTAGTGAAAAGAATACAGCGTCCAGTACACACTAATAGCATAATACTGAATGAATACATTCTTTCTATTCATTCAGTATTATGTATCCAAACCGTTTGACGCATGCACATTTTCGATAGGGGATGAGAAACTTCGCATGCGCATTTGGACGCCGATAGCCGATTAGCGCATGCGCATTTGTTAGCAATATCGGGAACGAGCTTTGAAGACTACGTGTAGAGTGGGTGGGACCGCTCTATACGAAATGACTACAAAATTCTAGGAAGAGGAGGGTGGGAGGAGTAAAGCCAATAACGGTAGGGAAATAAATAAGGTAAATATAAATGATTAGAACAAAGTAAAGAACAAACAAAACAGGCGAAAATGATATATTGAACATATAGAGTATTAGGATATTTTGAAATGAGGAAAACTTTACTTTCACTTTAAGGTTGCCAGGATTCTGTTGTTTCTCCAGGATGGTCTGGAGAAGGGTCTTTCTGCCAGTTCCCTGAGGGGACAGATTTCAGCCTTGTCTGTTTTACTGCACAAGAGGCTCTATGAGCTTCCAGATGTTTAGTCTTTCGTTAAGGCTCTGATAAGGATCAGACCTGTGTTCAGATCTTCAGCTCCCCCTTGGAGTCTGAATCTTGTTAAGTTTTGCAACGGGCTCCGTTGAGCCTATGCATGAAATTGATATTAAGTTGTTGTCCTGGAAAGTTCTCTTTCTACTGGCTAATGCTTTGGCGCGCAGAGTATCTGAAATTGCTGCCTTGTAATGTGAGCCTCCTTATCTGGTGTTCCATTCAGATAAGGCTGTCCTACGTACTAAGTTAGGGTTTCTCCCTAAGGTTGTGTCAGAGCTACTAAGGATTTTAGGGAAACATATACCTCCTCAGAGAATTACAGCTCATTCTACTAGAGCAGAGGCTTCCTCTTGGGCCTTTTAGAACAAGGCCTCTATGGATCAGATTTGTAAGAAGGCTACCTGGTCCTCCTTACACACTTTTTCAAAATTCTACAAGTTTTATGTTTTTGCTTCAGCTGAAGCAGCCTTCAGGAGAAAGGTTTTGCAGGCTGTGGTGCCCTCAGATTAGGGTCTGCCTCTTTTTTGTCCACATTATCATTCAGTGTCCTCTAGAGCTTGGGTATAAGATTCCCAGCAGTAAGGAATGATGCTGTGGACTCTCCTTGTATTAAGAAGGAAAACATAAATTATGCTTACCAGATAATTTAATTTCCTTCTTTACAAGGAGAGTCCACGGCCCTCGCCCATATTCTCCGACGTACAGCCCCCTAAATTATGTGTGGCGAGGTTCAGTATTTCCCAACAGTATGGAATGAGGCCATGGACTCTCATTGTACAGAAGGAAATGAAATGATCTGGTAAGCATAATTTATGGGTTTTTTTAATTCTATTTAAGTTCAGGTGTTAGTGTTTTCTTTAGAAATAATTATAATGTGGCATAATGTTTTAGCAGGGATCAAACATTATAGTTGTATCAACAAAACATCTAAAATTGTTGCAATATATATACAGATATTAGCAACATTGGATATAAATATGGAACCAAAATTCACAGATAGGATTCCCAGGGAAGGCAACAAATGTTGCTGTTTAAGGAGGAACAGAAGGAGTCAATCTACAAGTCCTTACAAAGCCGTATTGGTGAAACAATCATTGGCTCATCACATCCACTCCCCCCTACTCCCTACTACATGGGAGGAGGATACTTTGAGGTTGTACATATGCAGGAGTTATCAGGTGCATCATCGCTTGTTAACTATCCGCCTAACTAGAGTACTTTTACAGTAGAGCGCACTGGAAGCACTCCAGCTTCTCTGCTGTCATGGACTAGTGCACTGTTCTGCACTATCTGGAGCTAGCGGTGGTTTGGCGGGGTTTGTTTATAGCCCTTGAGGTGTCATTTAATATAACGACACCCATATCACTCTGATCTTGGCGTGCCCTGTTCCTCTCTATTTTATCACAGTAAGGATTTGACAGCAACTTTGTAATCAGCAAGAACCTATTACTGTGAACTGTATCGCTAGAAGATCATCAGGAATGTGACTTTTTTCTTTGATGAACAGTGGTAATTGCATAATTTTCCTCCACACTTGGACTTCATAGCTTGCTTGGATTATGGGGACTATGTTTGTTTGTTTATTATTGATATGTTTGATCCTTGGCATTAAAATGACATCTGTATAGACTCATTACCTGACTACTGTAACAGTGTAGGTGGTTATATTTATTTTTCGCCATTATTTTGTGACAATACACATAAAATCTTTTTTCTGAGGCAAGAGTGTTAATTATAAGTACTTTTTTTGTTCTCTTTTCTTATTTGCAGATTTGATTCTAACTTAATCACTGGTCTTTACTTGACTTTTTGCCCTTATTATTACCAGTGCCCTAAATATTTGTTTAATTTGTATACCTTTCTCTCCTCCTTGGAATCTTAAATTGATTCTAAAAGTCTTGCAGTTTTCTCCTTTTGTACCAATGTATAAGGTAGATACAAAGCTTATTGCCTGGAACGCTTTATTTATTTTTGCTATTTCATCTGCTAAAATATGGCTAGATTTAGAGTTTGGCGGCCAAAGGGGTGCATTAGCTACGCATGCTTTTTTTCCCCCGCACCTTTTAAATACCGCTGGTATTTAGAGTTCACAGAATGGCTGGGTTTTCAGTGTGTTAGGCTCCAAAAAGGGAGCGTAGAGCATAATTTAACGCCACTGCAACTCTCGATACCAGCGGAGCTTACGGACGCGGCCAGCTTCAAAAACGTGCTTGTGCACGATTCCCCCATAGAAAACAATGGGGCTGTTTGAGCTGAAAAAAAACCTAACACCTGCAAAAAAGCCCCGTTCAGCTCCTAACGCAGCCCCATTGTTTTCTATGGGGAAACACTTCCTACGTCTGCACCTAACACTCTAACATGTACCCCGAGTCTAAACACCCCTAACCTTACACTTATTAACCCCTAATCTGCCGACCCCGCTATCGCTGACACCTGCATATTTTTTTTAACCCCTAATTGGCCGCTCCGTAAACCGCTGCTACTTACATTATACCTATGTACCCTTAATCTGCTGCCCCTAACACCGCCGACCCCTATATTATATTAATTAACCCCTAATCTGCCCCCCACAACGTCGCCTCCACCTGCCTACACTTATTAACCCCTAATCTTCCGACCGGACAGCGCCGCTATTATAATAAAGTTATTAACTCCTAATCCGCCTCACTCCCGCCTCAATAACCCTATAATAAATAGTATTAACCCCTAATCTGCCCTCCCTAACATCGCCGACACCTAACTTCAAACATTAACCCCTAATCTGCCGACTGGAGCTCACCGCTATTCTAATAAATGTATTAACCCCTAAAGCTAATTCTAACCCTAACCCTAACACCCCCCTAAGTTAAATATAATTTTTATCTAACGAAATAAATTAACTATTATTAAATAACTTATTCCTATTTAAAGCTAAATACTTACCTGTAAAATAAACCCTAATATAGCTACAATATAAATTATAATTATATTGTAGCTATTTTAGGATTAATATTTATTTTACAGGCAATTTTGTAATTATATTAACCAGGTACAATAGCTATTAAATAGTTAATAACTATTTAATAGTTACCTAGTTAAAATAATTACAAAATTACCTGTAAAATAAATCCTAACCTAAGTTACAATTAAACCTAACACTACACTATCAATAAATTATTTAAATACAATACCTACAAATAACTACAATTAAATAAACTAACTAAACTACAAAAAATAAAAAAGAACTAAGTTACAAAAAATAAAAAAATATTTACAAACATTAGAAAAATATTACAACAATTTTAAACTAATTACACCTACTCTAAGCCCCCTAATAAAATAACAAAGCCCCCCAAAATAAAAAAATGCCCTACCCTATTCTAAATTAAAAAAGTTCAAAGCTCTTTTACCTTACCAGCCCTGAAAAGGGCAATTTGCGGGGCATGCCCCAAAGAATTCAGCTCTTTTGCCTGTAAAAAAAACACATACAATACCCCCCCCAACATTACAACCCACCACCCACATACCCCTAATCTAACCCAAACCCCCCTTAAATAAACCTAACACTAAGCCCCTGAAGATCTCCCTACCTTGTCTTCACCTCACCGGGTCCCGATCTGTCCAGAAGAGCCTCCGATGTCATGATCCAAGCCCAAGCGGGGGGCTGAAGAGTGACGTCCATCCTCGGGCTGAAGTCTGGATCCAAGCGGCGGCTGAAGAAATCCATCATCGGGCTGAAGTCGGAAGTCCATCATCGGGATGAAGTCTTCTATCAAGCCGCATCTTCAATCTTCTTTCTTCTGGAGCGGAGCCATCTTCTTCCCAACCGACGCGGATCCAACCTCTTCAAGCGACGCCTACTAGCCGAATGAGGGTTCCTTTAAATGACGTCATCCAAGATGGCGTCCCTCGAATTCCGATTGGCTGATAGGATTCTATCAGCCAATCGGAATTAAGGTAGGATAATTCTGATTGGCTGATGGAATCAGCCAATCAGAATCAAGTTCAATCCGATTGGCTGATCCAATCAGCCAATCAGGTTGAGCTCACATTCTACTGGCTGATCGGAACAGCCAATAGAATGCAAGCTCAATCTGATTGGCTGATTGGATCAGCCAATCGGATTGAACTTGATTCTGATTGGCTGATTCCATCAGCCAATCAGAATATTCCTACCTTAATTCCGATTGGCTGATAGAATCCTATCAGCCAATCGGAATTCGAGGGACGGCATCTTGGATGACGTCATTTAAAGGAACCGTCATTCGGCTAGTAGGCGTCGGTTGAAGAGGTTGGATCCGCGTCGGTTGGAAAGAAGATGGCTCCGCTCCGCTCCGTTCCAGACGAAAGAAGATTGAAGATGCCGCTTGATAGAAGACTTCATCCCGATGATGGACTTCTGACTTCAGCCCGATGATGGAGTTCTTCAGCCGCCGCTTGGATCCAGACTTCAGCCCGAGGATGGACGTCACTCTTCAGCCCCCCGCTTGGGCTTGGATCATGACATCGGAGGCAAACATTAACCCCTAATCTGCCGACTGGAGCTCACCGCTATTCTAATAAATGTATTAACCCCTAAAGCTAATTCTAACCCTAACCCTAACACCCCCTAAGTTAAATATAATTTTTATCTAACGAAATAAATTAACTATTATTAAATAACTTATTCCTATTTAAAGCTAAATACTTACCTGTAAAATAAACCCTAATATAGCTACAATATAAATTATAATTATATTGTAGCTATTTTAGGATTAATATTTATTTTACAGGCAATTTTGTAATTATATTAACCAGGTACAATAGCTATTAAATAGTTAATAACTATTTAATAGTTACCTAGTTAAAATAATTACAAAATTACCTGTAAAATAAATCCTAACCTAAGTTACAATTAAACCTAACACTACACTATCAATAAATTATTTAAATACAATACCTACAAATAACTACAATTAAATAAACTAACTAAACTACAAAAAATAAAAAAGAACTAAGTTACAAAAAATAAAAAACTCAGCTGTCTGAGTTGTCTGCACTTTCTTCTGATCCTCCTTATCTGATTTTTCAGAAGGTTAAAGCTTTTTAAAAACTTCTTTTGATTTTATGCCTAAAATGGGTTCTTCTGATAATATCTGTAGTGAAATTATAGTTCCTTCCCTTTGTCCTGAGTCCAAGGGGTTAATTTAACAAGGGCAAAATGGCCCTTGTTCCCCTTGTTTCTGCACAAGCCTTCAGACTTGCCGGAAACAGCAGTTAAGAAGCAGCGGTCTAAAGACCGCTGCTCCATAACTTGTCCACTGCCTCTGAGGCTGCGGTCTTCCATCTGCCCAATCCTATACGATCAGGCTGATTGTCACCCACTGCTAGCGGCTGATAGGCGTACATGCGTATCATGTTGGACAGACATTGGTAAATCTACTCCTAAGTGTTCTTCTGAGAGGCTTCTTCATAACTTAGATGTGGTCTGGGCTTGAAAAATTATCTTGAGGTTGCTAAAGATTTCAGACAAACTCCTGATTTGTTTATTCATTTTTCAGGTAAGTGCAAGAGACAGAAAGCAATTAATTCATATGGCTTATGTAGAAGTGAGTCAAAATCCTCCTAAGTATATCACAGCACATTCTACTCACTATGTAGCCACTTCCTAGGCATTCAAGAATGAGGCTTCTCTGGAACAAATTTTCAAGGCAGCTACTTGGTCATCCTTGCATATATTTACTAAATTCTACTATTCTGATGTTTTTACTTCATCTAAAGCTGCTTTTGGTAGGAAAGTTCTTCAGGCAGTTGTTTCTGTTTTCAAATTGCATTTATAAAATTCTATAAAAAATATTTTTCTATTTTTGGGTGTTTTTTCTTATAGATAAAGAATGTTTAATCCCTCCCTTTTTTCATCCATTACTCTTGGCCTCTGCCCCAGCTTAGGTATTAGTTTTCAGGAGTAATGGATTGTGGACTCTTATCACCTATACAAAAGAAAACATAATTTATATCATAATAGCTTGTTCTATGGCTAGTTACCACCCAAGAAGCAGCCTCTTTTTGCTCAACATGTGCCTTTCACAGAGAAGAACTTTCCTGTAACATATCAGTCTGATCCTGACTTAACAGTGCAGTCCAGTCCCGAAATACCAGGCAATCTCTCTCTGAACAAGAGAAACGGCAAAACCCCAGGATATCCAGGAGATATGGATGCACCTCACTAACAAGGCTCACACTATGCTGAAACGTACATCTGGGGTTTTGCCGTTTCTGTTGTTCAGGGAGGGATTACCTGGTATTTTGGGGCTGGACTGCATTGTTAAGTCAGGATAAGACTGATATGCTTCAGGAAAGTTATTTTCTGTGATAAGCACAAAAGCAAAAAAAAAGGCTGCTTCTTGGGTGGTAACTAGCCACAGAACAAGCTATTATGCTATTGTTCCTTCTCAGGTTGAGTGCTTCTCTCTTTTTATTTATGATAATTTATATCTTACCTGATAAATTCCTTTCTTTCATGGTGATAAGAGTCCATGATACGCCAACCTGATTATTTTTATATTAATTTTTTTTCTATGTTTGGCACATCCTTTTCCCCTCATTTCCTCTATTTATTTTGCTCTCTTTTTTCATTCTCCCCTTGTCAGCTTGGTTATATGTCAGACTGATTACGACAGAGGTGGGAGGGTTTTTATAGAGCTCTGAGGTATGGGAATCTTTGCCTCCTCCTAGTGACAGGAAAGGTAGTTCCTAAAAGTAATGTATTGTGGACTGTAATCACCATGAAAGAAAGAAAATTATCAGGAAAGATATAAAATTATGTTTTTTCACTCTAGGACAAATTGAGTTGCTGGTAGATGTAGGTCAGGTAATGGTACTTCCTGTTATAGTAACCAATTAACAGCCCGGGAGAATGCCAGCAACCTTATGGCCTGGTTTGCCAGAATAAAAAACAATCCGTGAAGTATGTACCATTTATGAGCTTTGACATAGAGCGACTAGGACCCCAACTATTCCAAAACGGTTTCCTTTTCCATTTTATAAGACAAGGGTAACAGTAAATTAGTCAAGTTCAGACTGTGATAAGTGAAGGTTCTGGTCTTATTTTTCATAGAGTAAAGCACAGCAAATACATACCAGTGGCAGTGCCCAGATGTCATAACCTCTCACAAAATGTAGCCTGGTTTTCAGATTCTTTTCACAGCATATTTGTATCGATCTTCTTCTAGAATTCTAAAGGTATTTATTCTGGGCTTTGCTAAGCATAATGCAGAAGTTCATAGCTCTACTCCAGTAGTATTATAAAGGTGGTAATTGATTTACTATGTCTCAAAATGATCTATAATATACCTCACTAAAACATATTAATTGGTCTTTCTTTCAGCTATTCACTTTATTACTTCCGGCATCTTTTAGCTTTTATGTTTGCTATTGAGGATATTAACAGCAGATCTGATATCTTACCAAATATAACTCTTGGGTATCATATCTATGATTCCTGCACATTGGAAAATAAAGCTGTGTATAGTGCTCTGGATATATTATCAGGGAAGGATGAACTGATTCCAAATTACAACTTCAACAAGGACAGTCCAGTTGTTGCTTTCATAGGACACTTTCTTTCCTCATTGACATTTGCCCTCTCAGAATTAACTGGGATCTACAGATATCCTCAGGTACGGGTGCTCTTAATATTTCATTCAATCAAAATTTGTTCTATATTTTATGTTAGTAAAGCGCATCACTATTGGTTGGTAATGTAAGGCTCACATGGACAGTAATATATAATTGTTTTATTCATTCAGATGCCTTGATCTAAAGGGACATTCTAAATAAAAAAATGTGCTTTAAAATTGAATGAGCATGTTACATTTTTATTTATTGGCTTAAAGTTAAATATGGGCTAGATTACAAGTGGTGCTAAAATGTGAATGTTATCGAGAACTAATATCACTAGAGGAAATTGTAACATGCTAAAGTTATTCATGTTGGATTGCTATACCTTTTCATATTGCATTTATATATTAGATTTACCGCACATACAAATACACCAATTTCACTCTTAACGCACTCAATTTACACACACACATATATATATATATATATACACACATACATATACACATATAAACACAACCACACACATATACACACATATATCCTCACACACACACACACACACACACACATATATATATATATATATATTTATATATATATATATATATATATATATATATATATACTGTATATATATATTAATAAATAAATAAAGAAGTCCTCACTCATATCTTGTTTAATAGTAGTGTAAGTGTACATTTAAAAAAAAAAAAACTATTTTGACTGTGAAACATCAGTCTGCTTTTTTGTGTCAGGCTCACAGCGTATACTGTGCCCACTTGCCCAGTGCTACCACTCATATCTTGTTTAATAGTAGTGTAAGTGTACATTTAAAAAAAAAACTTTTTTGACTGTGAAACATCAGTCTGCTTTTTTGTGTCAGGCTCACAGCGTATACTGTGCCCACTTGCCCAGTGCTACCACTCATATCTTGTTTAATAGTAGTGTAAGTGTACATTTAAAAAAAAAAAAACTTTTTTGACTGTGAAACATCAGTCTGCTTTTTTGTGTCAGGCTCACAGTGTATACTGTGCCCACTTGCCCAGTGCCACCACTCATATCTTGTTTAATAGTAGTGTAAGTGTACATTTAGAGAAAAAAAACTTTTTTGACTGTGAAACATCAGTCTGCTTTTTTGTGTCAGGCTCACAGCGTATACTGTGCCCACTTGCCCAGTGCCACCACTCATATCTTGTTTAATAGTAGTGTAAGTGTACATTTAAAAAAAAAAAACTTTTTTGACTGTGAAACATCAGTCTGCTTTTTTGTGTCAGGCTCACAGCGTATACTGTGCCCACTTGCCCAGTGCCACCACTCATATCTTGTTTAATAGTAGTGTAAGTGTACATTTAAAAAAACAAAAAACTTTTTTGACTGTGAAACATCAGTCTGCTTTTTTGTGTCAGGCTTACAGTGTATACTGTGCCCACTTGCCCAGTGCCACCACTCATATCTTGTTTAATAGTAGTGTAAGTGTACATTTAAAAAAAAAAAACTTTTTTGACTGTTAAACATCAGTCTGCTTTTTTGTGTCAGGCTCACAGCGTATACTGTGCCCACTTGCCCAGTGCCACCACTCATATCTTGTTTAATAGTAGTGTAAGTGTACATTTAAAAAAAAAAAAAAACTTTTTTGACTGTTAAACATCAGTCTGCTTTTTTGTGTCAGGCTCACAGCGTATACTGTGCCCACTTGCCCAGTGCCACCACTCATATCTTGTTTAATAGTAGTGTAAGTGTACATTTAAAAAAAAAAAAACTTTTTTGACTGTGAAACATCAGTCTGCTTTTTTGTGTCAGGCTCACAGTGTATACTGTGCCCACTTGCCCAGTGCCACCACTCATATCTTGTTTAATAGTAGTGTAAGTGTACATTTAAAAAAACAAAACTTTTTTGACTGTGAAACATCAGTCTGCTTTTTTGAGTCAGGCTCACAGCGTATACTGTGCCCAATTGCCCAGTGCCACCACTCATATCTTGTTTAATAGTAGTGTAAGTGTACATTTTAAAAAAAAACTTTATGGACTGTTAAACATCAGTCTGCTTTTTTGTGTCAGGCTCACAACGTATACTGTGCCTACTTGCCCAGTGCCACCACTCATATCTGGTGTAACAGTAGTGTAAATTTAAAAAAAAAAAACTTTTTTGACTCTGAAACATCAGTCTGCTTGTGTAATCTAATTGCAGTTGCCTGCCTGCCAGCGTGTGTGTCAGGCTCACAGATAATACTGTGCCCACTTGCCCAGTGCCACCACTCATATCTGGTGTAACAGTAGTGTAAATTTAAAAAAAAAAACTTTTTTGACTGTGAAACAGTCTGCTTGTGTAATCTAATTGCAGTTGCCTGCCTGCCAGCGTGTGTGTCAAGCTCACAGCGTATACTGTGCCCACTTGCCCAGTGCCACCACTCATATCTTGTTTAATAGTAGTGTACATTTTAAAAAAAAAAAACTTTTTTGACATTGAAACATCAGTCTGCTTTTTTGTGTCAGGCTCACAGCGTATACTGTGCCCACTTGCCCAGTGCTACCACTCATATCTTGTTTAATAGTAGTGTAAGTGTACATTTAAAAAAAAAAAAACTTTTTTGACTGTGAAACATCAGTCTGCTTTTTTGTGTCAGGCTCACAGTGTATACTGTGCCCACTTGCCCAGTGCCACCACTCATATCTTGTTTAATAGTAGTGTAAGTGTACATTTAGAGAAAAAAAACTTTTTTGACTGTGAAACATCAGTCTGCTTTTTTGTGTCAGGCTCACAGCGTATACTGTGCCCACTTGCCCAGTGCCACCACTCATATCTTGTTTAATAGTAGTGTAAGTGTACATTTAAAAAAACAAAAAACTTTTTTGACTGTGAAACATCAGTCTGCTTTTTTGTGTCAGGCTTACAGTGTATACTGTGCCCAATTGCCCAGTGCCACCACTCATATCTTGTTTAATAGTAGTGTAAGTGTACATTTTAAAAAAAAAACTTTATGGACTGTTAAACATCAGTCTGCTTTTTTGTGTCAGGCTCACAGCGTATACTGTGCCCACTTGCCCAGTGCCACCACTCATATCTTGTTTAATAGTAGTGTAAGTGTACATTTAAAAAAAAAAACTTTTTTGACTGTGAAACATCAGTCTGCTTTTTTGTGTCAGGCTCACAGCGTATACTGTGCCCACTTGCCCAGTGCCACCACTCATATCTTGTTTAATAGTAGTGTAAGTGTACATTTAAAAAAACAAAAAACTTTTTTGACTGTGAAACATCAGTCTGCTTTTTTGTGTCAGGCTTACAGTGTATACTGTGCCCACTTGCCCAGTGCCACCACTCATATCTTGTTTAATAGTAGTGTAAGTGTACATTTAAAAAAAAAAAAATTTTTTGACTGTTAAACATCAGTCTGCTTTTTTGTGTCAGGCTCACAGCGTATACTGTGCCCACTTGCCCAGTGCCACCACTCATATCTTGTTTAATAGTAGTGTAAGTGTACATTTAAAAAAAAAAAACTTTTTTGACTGTGAAACATCAGTCTGCTTTTTTGTGTCAGGCTCACAGCGTATACTGTGCCCACTTGCCCAGTGCCACCACTCATATCTTGTTTAATAGTAGTGTAAGTGTACATTTAAAAAAACAAAAAACTTTTTTGACTGTGAAACATCAGTCTGCTTTTTTGTGTCAGGCTTACAGTGTATACTGTGCCCACTTGCCCAGTGCCACCACTCATATCTTGTTTAATAGTAGTGTAAGTGTACATTTAAAAAAAAAAAACTTTTTTGACTGTTAAACATCAGTCTGCTTTTTTGTGTCAGGCTCACAGCGTATACTGTGCCCACTTGCCCAGTGCCACCACTCATATCTTGTTTAATAGTAGTGTAAGTGTACATTTAAAAAAAACAAAAAACTTTTTTGACTGTTAAACATCAGTCTGCTTTTTTGTGTCAGGCTCACAGCGTATACTGTGCCCACTTGCCCAGTGCCACCACTCATATCTTGTTTAATAGTAGTGTAAGTGTACATTTAAAAAAAAAAAAACTTTTTTGACTGTGAAACATCAGTCTGCTTTTTTGTGTCAGGCTCACAGTGTATACTGTGCCCACTTGCCCAGTGCCACCACTCATATCTTGTTTAATAGTAGTGTAAGTGTACATTTAAAAAAACAAAACTTTTTTGACTGTGAAACATCAGTCTGCTTTTTTGAGTCAGGCTCACAGCGTATACTGTGCCCAATTGCCCAGTGCCACCACTCATATCTTGTTTAATAGTAGTGTAAGTGTACATTTTAAAAAAAAACTTTATGGACTGTTAAACATCAGTCTGCTTTTTTGTGTCAGGCTCACAACGTATACTGTGCCTACTTGCCCAGTGCCACCACTCATATCTGGTGTAACAGTAGTGTAAATTTAAAAAAAAAAAAAATTTTTTGACTCTGAAACATCAGTCTGCTTGTGTAATCTAATTGCAGTTGCCTGCCTGCCAGCGTGTGTGTCAGGCTCACAGATAATACTGTGCCCACTTGCCCAGTGCCACCACTCATATCTGGTGTAACAGTAGTGTAAATTTAAAAAAAAAAACTTTTTTGACTGTGAAACAGTCTGCTTGTGTAATCTAATTGCAGTTGCCTGCCTGCCAGCGTGTGTGTCAAGCTCACAGCGTATACTGTGCCCACTTGCCCAGTGCCACCACTCATATCTTGTTTAATAGTAGTGTACATTTTAAAAAAAAAAAACTTTTTTGACATTGAAACATCAGTCTGCTTTTTTGTGTCAGGCTCACAGCGTATACTGTGCCCACTTGCCCAGTGCTACCACTCATATCTTGTTTAATAGTAGTGTAAGTGTACATTTAAAAAAAAAAAAAACTTTTTTGACTGTGAAACATCAGTCTGCTTTTTTGTGTCAGGCTCACAGTGTATACTGTGCCCACTTGCCCAGTGCCACCACTCATATCTTGTTTAATAGTAGTGTAAGTGTACATTTAGAGAAAAAAAACTTTTTTGACTGTGAAACATCAGTCTGCTTTTTTGTGTCAGGCTCACAGCGTATACTGTGCCCACTTGCCCAGTGCCACCACTCATATCTTGTTTAATAGTAGTGTAAGTGTACATTTAAAAAAACAAAAAACTTTTTTGACTGTGAAACATCAGTCTGCTTTTTTGTGTCAGGCTTACAGTGTATACTGTGCCCACTTGCCCAGTGCCACCACTCATATCTTGTTTAATAGTAGTGTAAGTGTACATTTTAAAAAAAAAACTTTATGGACTGTTAAACATCAGTCTGCTTTTTTATGTCAGGCTCACAGCGTATACTGTGCCCACTTGCCCAGTGCCACCACTCATATCTTGTTTAATAGTAGTGTAAGTGTAAATTTAAAAAAAAAAAAATTTTTTGACTGTGAAACATCAGTCTGCTTTTTTGTGTCAGGCTCACAGCGTATACTGTGCCCACTTGCCCAGTGCCACCACTCATATCTTGTTTAATAGTAGTGTAAGTGTACATTTAAAAAAACAAAAAACTTTTTTGACTGTTAAACATCAGTCTGCTTTTTTTTGTCAGGCTTACAGTGTATACTGTGCCCACTTGCCCAGTGCCACCACTCATATCTTGTTTAATAGTAGTGTAAGTGTACATTTTAAAAAAAAAAAATTTTTTGACTGCTAAACATCAGTCTGCTTTTTTGTGTCAGGCTCACAGCGTATACTGTGCCCACTTGCCCAGTGCCACCACTCATATCTTGTTTAATAGTAGTGTAAGTGTACATTTAAAAAAAAAAAAAAACTTTTTTGACTGTTAAACATCAGTCTGCTTTTTTGTGTCAGGCTCACAGCGTATACTGTGCCCACTTGCCCAGTGCCACCACTCATATCTTGTTTAATAGTAGTGTAAGTGTACATTTAAAAAAAAAAAAACTTTTTTGACTGTGAAACATCAGTCTGCTTTTTTGTGTCAGGCTCACAGTGTATACTGTGCCCACTTGCCCAGTGCCACCACTCATATCTTGTTTAATAGTAGTGTAAGTGTACATTTAAAAAAAAAAAACTTTTTTGACTGTGAAACATCAGTCTGCTTTTTTGAGTCAGGCTCACAGCGTATACTGTGCCCAATTGCCCAGTGCCACCACTCATATCTTGTTTAATAGTAGTGTAAGTGTACATTTTAAAAAAAAACTTTATGGACTGTTAAACATCAGTCTGCTTTTTTGTGTCAGGCTCACAACGTATACTGTGCCTACTTGCCCAGTGCCACCACTCATATCTTGTTTAATAGTAGTGTAAATTTAAAAAAAAAAAAACTTTTTTGACTCTGAAACATCAGTCTGCTTGTGTAATCTAATTGCAGTTGCCTGCCTGCCAGCGTGTGTGTCAGGCTCACAGATAATACTGTGCCCACTTGCCCAGTGCCACCACTCATATCTGGTGTAACAGTAGTGTAAATTTAAAAAAAAAAACTTTTTTGACTGTGAAACAGTCTGCTTGTGTAATCTAATTGCAGTTGCCTGCCTGCCAGCGTGTGTGTCAAGCTCACAGCGTATACTGTGCCCACTTGCCCAGTGCCACCACTCATATCTTGTTTAATAGTAGTGTACATTTAAAAAAAAAAAAATTTTTTGACTGTTAAACATCAGTCTGCTTTTTTGTGTCAGGCTCACAGCGTATACTGTGCCCACTTGCCCAGTGCCACCACTCATATCTTGTTTAATAGTAGTGTAAGTGTACATTTAAAAAAAAAAACTTTTTTGACTGTGAAACATCAGTCTGCTTTTTTGTGTCAGGCTCACAGCGTATACTGTGCCCACTTGCCCAGTGCCACCACTCATATCTTGTTTAATAGTAGTGTAAGTGTACATTTAAAAAAACAAAAAACTTTTTTGACTGTGAAACATCAGTCTGCTTTTTTGTGTCAGGCTTACAGTGTATACTGTGCCCACTTGCCCAGTGCCACCACTCATATCTTGTTTAATAGTAGTGTAAGTGTACATTTAAAAAAAAAAAACTTTTTTGACTGTTAAACATCAGTCTGCTTTTTTGTGTCAGGCTCACAGCGTATACTGTGCCCACTTGCCCAGTGCCACCACTCATATCTTGTTTAATAGTAGTGTAAGTGTACATTTAAAAAAAACAAAAAACTTTTTTGACTGTTAAACATCAGTCTGCTTTTTTGTGTCAGGCTCACAGCGTATACTGTGCCCACTTGCCCAGTGCCACCACTCATATCTTGTTTAATAGTAGTGTAAGTGTACATTTAAAAAAAAAAAAACTTTTTTGACTGTGAAACATCAGTCTGCTTTTTTGTGTCAGGCTCACAGTGTATACTGTGCCCACTTGCCCAGTGCCACCACTCATATCTTGTTTAATAGTAGTGTAAGTGTACATTTAAAAAAACAAAACTTTTTTGACTGTGAAACATCAGTCTGCTTTTTTGAGTCAGGCTCACAGCGTATACTGTGCCCAATTGCCCAGTGCCACCACTCATATCTTGTTTAATAGTAGTGTAAGTGTACATTTTAAAAAAAAACTTTATGGACTGTTAAACATCAGTCTGCTTTTTTGTGTCAGGCTCACAACGTATACTGTGCCTACTTGCCCAGTGCCACCACTCATATCTGGTGTAACAGTAGTGTAAATTTAAAAAAAAAAAACTTTTTTGACTCTGAAACATCAGTCTGCTTGTGTAATCTAATTGCAGTTGCCTGCCTGCCAGCGTGTGTGTCAGGCTCACAGATAATACTGTGCCCACTTGCCCAGTGCCACCACTCATATCTGGTGTAACAGTAGTGTAAATTTAAAAAAAAAAACTTTTTTGACTGTGAAACAGTCTGCTTGTGTAATCTAATTGCAGTTGCCTGCCTGCCAGCGTGTGTGTCAAGCTCACAGCGTATACTGTGCCCACTTGCCCAGTGCCACCACTCATATCTTGTTTAATAGTAGTGTACATTTAAAAAAAAAAAAACTTTTTTGACATTGAAACATCAGTCTGCTTTTTTGTGTCAGGCTCACAGCGTATACTGTGCCCACTTGCCCAGTGCTACCACTCATATCTTGTTTAATAGTAGTGTAAGTGTACATTTAAAAAAACAAAAAACTTTTTTGACTGTGAAACATCAGTCTGCTTTTTTGTGTCAGGCTCACAGTGTATACTGTGCCCACTTGCCCAGTGCCACCACTCATATCTTGTTTAATAGTAGTGTAAGTGTACATTTAGAGAAAAAAAACTTTTTTGACTGTGAAACATCAGTCTGCTTTTTTGTGTCAGGCTCACAGCGTATACTGTGCCCACTTGCCCAGTGCCACCACTCATATCTTGTTTAATAGTAGTGTAAGTGTACATTTAAAAAAACAAAAAACTTTTTTGACTGTGAAACATCAGTCTGCTTTTTTGTGTCAGGCTTACAGTGTATACTGTGCCCACTTGCCCAGTGCCACCACTCATATCTTGTTTAATAGTAGTGTAAGTGTACATTTTAAAAAAAAAAACTTTATGGACTGTTAAACATCAGTCTGCTTTTTTATGTCAGGCTCACAGCGTATACTGTGCCCACTTGCCCAGTGCCACCACTCATATCTTGTTTAATAGTAGTGTAAGTGTACATTTAAAAAAAAAAAACTTTTTTGACTGTGAAACATCAGTCTGCTTTTTTGTGTCAGGCTCACAGCGTATACTGTGCCCACTTGCCCAGTGCCACCACTCATATCTTGTTTAATAGTAGTGTAAGTGTACATTTAAAAAAACAAAAAACTTTTTTGACTGTGAAACATCAGTCTGCTTTTTTGTGTCAGGCTTACAGTGTATACTGTGCCCACTTGCCCAGTGCCACCACTCATATCTTGTTTAATAGTAGTGTAAGTGTACATTTTAAAAAAAAAAAATTTTTTGACTGCTAAACATCAGTCTGCTTTTTTGTGTCAGGCTCACAGCGTATACTGTGCCCACTTGCCCAGTGCCACCACTCATATCTTGTTTAATAGTAGTGTAAGTGTACATTTAAAAAAAAAAAAAAACTTTTTTGACTGTTAAACATCAGTCTGCTTTTTTGTGTCAGGCTCACAGCGTATACTGTGCCCACTTGCCCAGTGCCACCACTCATATCTTGTTTAATAGTAGTGTAAGTGTACATTTAAAAAAAAAAAAACTTTTTTGACTGTGAAACATCAGTCTGCTTTTTTGTGTCAGGCTCACAGTGTATACTGTGCCCACTTGCCCAGTGCCACCACTCATATCTTGTTTAATAGTAGTGTAAGTGTACATTTAAAAAAACAAAACTTTTTTGACTGTGAAACATCAGTCTGCTTTTTTGAGTCAGGCTCACAGCGTATACTGTGCCCAATTGCCCAGTGCCACCACTCATATCTTGTTTAATAGTAGTGTAAGTGTACATTTTAAAAAAAAACTTTATTGACTGTTAAACATCAGTCTGCTTTTTTGTGTCAGGCTCACAACGTATACTGTGCCTACTTGCCCAGTGCCACCACTCATATCTGGTGTAACAGTAGTGTAAATTTAAAAAAAAAAAACTTTTTTGACTCTGAAACATCAGTCTGCTTGTGTAATCTAATTGCAGTTGCCTGCCTGCCAGCGTGTGTGTCAGGCTCACAGATAATACTGTGCCCACTTGCCCAGTGCCACCACTCATATCTGGTGTAACAGTAGTGTAAATTTAAAAAAAAAAACTTTTTTGACTGTGAAACAGTCTGCTTGTGTAATCTAATTGCAGTTGCCTGCCTGCCAGCGTGTGTGTCAAGCTCACAGCGTATACTGTGCCCACTTGCCCAGTGCCACCACTCATATCTTGTTTAATAGTAGTGTACATTTAAAAAAAAAAAAACTTTTTGACTGCGAAACATCAGTCTGCTTTTTTGTGTCAGGCTCACAGCGTATACTGTGCCCACTTGCCCAGTGCTACCACTCATATCTTGTTTAATAGTAGTGTAAGTGTACATTTAAAAAAAAAAAAACTTTTTTGACTGTGAAACATCAGTCTGCTTTTTTGTGTCAGGCTCACAGTGTATACTGTGCCCACTTGCCCAGTGCCACCACTCATATCTTGTTTAATAGTAGTGTAAGTGTACATTTAGAGAAAAAAAACTTTTTTGACTGTGAAACATCAGTCTGCTTTTTTGTGTCAGGCTCACAGCGTATACTGTGCCCACTTGCCCAGTGCCACCACTCATATCTTGTTTAATAGTAGTGTAAGTGTACATTTAAAAAAACAAAAAACTTTTTTGACTGTGAAACATCAGTCTGCTTTTTTGTGTCAGGCTTACAGTGTATACTGTGCCCACTTGCCCAGTGCCACCACTCATATCTTGTTTAATAGTAGTGTAAGTGTACATTTTAAAAAAAAAACTTTATGGACTGTTAAACATCAGTCTGCTTTTTTATGTCAGGCTCACAGCGTATACTGTGCCCACTTGCCCAGTGCCACCACTCATATCTTGTTTAATAGTAGTGTAAGTGTACATTTAAAAAAAAAAAACTTTTTTGACTGTGAAACATCAGTCTGCTTTTTTTGTGTCAGGCTCACAGCGTATACTGTGCCCACTTGCCCAGTGCCACCACTCATATCTTGTTTAATAGTAGTGTAAGTGTACATTTAAAAAAACAAAAAACTTTTTTGACTGTGAAACATCAGTCTGCTTTTTTGTGTCAGGCTTACAGTGTATACTGTGCCCACTTGCCCAGTGCCACCACTCATATCTTGTTTAATAGTAGTGTAAGTGTACATTTAAAAAAAAAAAAATTTTTTGACTGTTAAACATCAGTCTGCTTTTTTGTGTCAGGCTCACAGCGTATACTGTGCCCACTTGCCCAGTGCCACCACTCATATCTTGTTTAATAGTAGTGTAAGTGTACATTTAAAAAAAAAAAAAAACTTTTTTGACTGTTAAACAACAGTCTGCTTTTTTGTGTCAGGCTCACAGCGTATACTGTGCCCACTTGCCCAGTGCCACCACTCATATCTTGTTTAATAGTAGTGTAAGTGTACATTTAAAAAAAAAAAAACTTTTTTGACTGTGAAACATCAGTCTGCTTTTTTGTGTCAGGCTCACAGTGTATACTGTGCCCACTTGCCCAGTGCCACCACTCATATCTTGTTTAATAGTAGTGTAAGTGTACATTTAAAAAAACAAAACTTTTTTGACTGTGAAACATCAGTCTGCTTTTTTGAGTCAGGCTCACAGCGTATACTGTGCCCAATTGCCCAGTGCCACCACTCATATCTTGTTTAATAGTAGTGTAAGTGTACATTTTAAAAAAAAACTTTATGGACTGTTAAACATCAGTCTGCTTTTTTGTGTCAGGCTCACAACGTATACTGTGCCTACTTGCCCAGTGCCACCACTCATATCTGGTGTAACAGTAGTGTAAATTTAAAAAAAAAAAAACTTTTTTGACTGTGAAACATCAGTCTGCTTGTGTAATCTAATTGCAGTTGCCTGCCTGCCAGCGTGTGTGTCAGGCTCACAGATAATACTGTGCCCACTTGCCCAGTGCCACCACTCATATCTGGTGTAACAGTAGTGTAAATTTAAAAAAAAAAACTTTTTTGACTGTGAAACAGTCTGCTTGTGTAATCTAATTGCAGTTGCCTGCCTGCCAGCGTGTGTGTCAAGCTCACAGCGTATACTGTGCCCACTTGCCCAGTGCCACCACTCATATCTTGTTTAATAGTAGTGTACATTTAAAAAAAAAAAAACTTTTTTGACATTGAAACATCAGTCTGCTTTTTTGTGTCAGGCTCACAGCATATTCTGTGCCCACTTGCCCAGTGCCACCACTCCTATCTTGTTTAATAGTAGTGTAAGTGTACATTTAAAAAAAAAAAAAACTATTTTGACTGTGAAACATCAGTCTGCTTTTTTGTGTCAGGCTCACAGCGTATACTGTGCCCACTTGCCCAGTGCTACCACTCATATCTTGTTTAATAGTAGTGTAAGTGTACATTTAAAAAAAAAACTTTTTTGACTGTGAAACATCAGTCTGCTTTTTTGTGTCAGGCTCACAGCGTATACTGTGCCCACTTGCCCAGTGCTACCACTCATATCTTGTTTAATAGTAGTGTAAGTGTACATTTAAAAAAAAAAAAAACTTTTTTGACTGTGAAACATCAGTCTGCTTTTTTGTGTCAGGCTCACAGTGTATACTGTGCCCACTTGCCCAGTGCCACCACTCATATCTTGTTTAATAGTAGTGTAAGTGTACATTTAGAGAAAAAAAACTTTTTTGACTGTGAAACATCAGTCTGCTTTTTTGTGTCAGGCTCACAGCGTATACTGTGCCCACTTCCCCAGTGCCACCACTCATATCTTGTTTAATAGTAGTGTAAGTGTACATTTAAAAAAACAAAAAACTTTTTTGACTGTGAAACATCAGTCTGCTTTTTTGTGTCAGGCTTACAGTGTATACTGTGCCCACTTGCCCAGTGCCACCACTCATATCTTGTTTAATAGTAGTGTAAGTGTACATTTTAAAAAAAAAACTTTATGGACTGTTAAACATCAGTCTGCTTTTTTGTGTCAGGCTCACAGCGTATACTGTGCCCACTTGCCCAGTGCCACCACTCATATCTTGTTTAATAGTAGTGTAAGTGTACATTTAAAAAAAAAAACTTTTTTGACTGTGAAACATCAGTCTGCTTTTTTGTGTCAGGCTCACAGCGTATACTGTGCCCACTTGCCCAGTGCCACCACTCATATCTTGTTTAATAGTAGTGTAAGTGTACATTTAAAAAAACAAAAAACTTTTTTGACTGTGAAACATCAGTCTGCTTTTTTGTGTCAGGCTTACAGTGTATACTGTGCCCACTTGCCCAGTGCCACCACTCATACCTTGTTTAATAGTAGTGTAAGTGTACATTTAAAAAAAAAAAACTTTTTTGACTGTTAAACATCAGTCTGCTTTTTTGTGTCAAGCTCACAGCGTATACTGTGCCCACTTGCCCAGTGCCACCACTCATATCTTGTTTAATAGTAGTGTAAGTGTACATTTAAAAAAAAAAAAAAACTTTTTTGACTGTTAAACATCAGTCTGCTTTTTTGTGTCAGGCTCACAGCGTATACTATGCCCACTTGCCCAGTGCCACCACTCATATCTTGTTTAATAGTAGTGTAAGTGTACATTTAAAAAAAAAAAAAACTTTTTTGACTGTGAAACATCAGTCTGCTTTTTTGTGTCAGGCTCACAGTGTATACTGTGCCCACTTGCCCAGTGCCACCACTCATATCTTGTTTAATAGTAGTGTAAGTGTACATTTAAAAAAACAAAACTTTTTTGACTGTGAAACATCAGTCTGCTTTTTTGAGTCAGGCTCACAGCGTATACTGTGCCCAATTGCCCAGTGCCACCACTCATATCTTGTTTAATAGTAGTGTAAGTGTACATTTTAAAAAAAAACTTTATGGACTGTTAAACATCAGTCTGCTTTTTTGTGTCAGGCTCACAACGTATACTGTGCCTACTTGCCCAGTGCCACCACTCATATCTGGTGTAACAGTAGTGTAAATTTAAAAAAAAAAAAAATTTTTGACTCTGAAACATCAGTCTGCTTGTGTAATCTAATTGCAGTTGCCTGCCTGCCAGCGTGTGTGTCAGGCTCACAGATAATACTGTGCCCACTTGCCCAGTGCCACCACTCATATCTGGTGTAACAGTAGTGTACATTTAAAAAAAAAAACTTTTTTGACTGTGAAACAGTCTGCTTGTGTAATCTAATTGCAGTTGCCTGCCTGCCAGCGTGTGTGTCAAGCTCACAGCGTATACTGTGCCCACTTGCCCAGTGCCACCACTCATATCTTGTTTAATAGTAGTGTACATTTTAAAAAAAAAAAAACTTTTTTGACATTGAAATATCAGTCTGCTTTTTTGTGTCAGGCTCACAGCATATTCTGTGCCCACTTGCCCAGTGCCACCACTCCTATCTTGTTTAATAGTAGTGTAAGTGTACATTTAAAAAAAAAAAACTTTTTTGACTGTGAAACATCAGTCTGCTTTTTTGTGTCAGGCTCACAGCGTATACTGTGCCCACTTGCCCAGTGCCACCACTCATATCTTGTTTAATAGTTGTGTAAGTGTACATTTAAAAAAATAAACTTTTTGGACTGTTAAACATCAGTCTGCTTTATTGTGTCAGGCTCACAGCGTATACTGTGCCCACTTGCCCAGTGGCACCACTCATATCTTGTTTAATAGTAGTGTAAGTGTACATTTAAAAAAAAAAAAACTTTTTTGACTGTGAAACATCAGTCTGCTTTTTTGTGTCAGGCTCACATCGTATACTGTGCCCACTTGCCCAGTACCACCACTCATATCTTGTTTAATAGTAGTGTAAGTGTACATTTAAAAAAAAAAAAAATTTTTGACTGTGAAACATCAGTTTCCTTTTTTGTGTCAGGCTCACAGCGTATACTGTGCCCACTTGCCCAGTGCCACCACTCATATCTTGTTTAATAGTAGTGTAAGTGTACATTTAAAAAAAAAAACTTTTTGGACTGTTAAACATCAGTCTGCTTTTTTGTGTCAGGCTCACACTGTATACTGTGCCCACTTGCCCAGTGCCACCACTCATATCTTGTTTAATAGTAGTGTACATTTAAAAAAAAAAAACTTTTTTGACTGTGAAACATCAGTCTGCTTTTTTGTGTCAGGCTCACAGCGTATACTGTGCCCACTTGCCCAGTGCCACCACTCATATCTTGTTTAATAGTAGTGTAAGTGTACATTTAAAAAAAAAAAAACTTTTTGGACTGTGAAACATCAGTCTGCTTTTTTGTGTCAGGCTCACAGTGTATACTGTGCCCACTTGCCCAGTGCCACCACTCATATCTTGTTTAATAGTAGTGTAAGTGTACATTTAAAAAAAAAAAAACTTTTTGGACTGTTAAACATCAGTCTGCTTTTTTGTGTCAGGCTCACAGCGTATACTGTGCCCACTTGCCCAGTGCCACCACTCATATCTTGTTTAATAGTAGTGTAAGTGTACATTTAAAAAAAAAAAAAACTTTTTTGACTGTGAAACATCAGTCTGCTTTTTTGTGTCAGGCTCACAGCGTATACTGTGCCCACTTGTCCAGTGCCACCACTCATATCTTGTTTAATAGTTGTGTAAGTGTACATTTAAAAAAAACAAAACTTTTTGGACTTGTTACAAACTGCTATTTGTAACTGGCCCTTTAAATGGAAAATTGCCCTGCTTCCATGGATTTTGGAGAAGCCTATTTGCCAGCTTCCTTCCTCATGACTATGGCCCCTGGAAGATTGTGCCCCTGAAAACCTATTAACTTTTATTGGGTGTGTATGGCCCTTTAAGAACCGTCTGGGGACATATTGTGACTTTGGTGAACAATGCCCCTTTAAGACTATGTCCCCAGACCTGTAAAATAGCTTGTCCCTGGCTTTCTCCCACTTGGTTCAGTGAATGGGACTTGCTGAGCCAGGTGCCACACAGGCAGAGTGTTCCACAGAGGGGGAGCACTGTTACAGAGGCATTGGTTTTCATTGTGTGCCATTAAGTGACAGACCCTTCGGTCAGAACTAAAGAGATAACTTTGTTGAGCTTCAAGAACCTATTCTAAATACAAGTTTGCTGGGATCAGCTCTAATTAAGTTTTGTGAAAATCAATCCCATTGTCTAATCAGACTGCTAGTTGATAAGGTGGACTGCATTGTTTTATTGTGTGTAACTTGTTATCTGCTGAAGTAATGTTGTGGCCTGTCAAAGGGCGTTGCCTCTCTATCTAAATATATCAAATGTGTGATTGGGGATTTTATGCTTCCCCCTGAGAGTGTCCTGTTTGCATGTAACCTCAATAAAAACCAGGCTGTGTGTTCCAGCACATCAGACCTATTTTGACCCTCTAACTTGCAGCTTTGACTCATGTTTGTAGGGGACAGCTATATCACTACAGGGATTGCTATGTTTTTCATACTCCCTTAGCTACAGGGATTGCTACAGAAGGAAGAGGTTCACCTACTGGAGCCTGGTCGTAGGTCCAGGGCGCAGAGCAGATGGCGAGATACCAGCCCAGCAGCGGTGGTTCGTAGAGTCTGCATTACGTATGGTGGCTACGCAGTAGTTATAGTGTCTACGGTGCTGCTGCTCCTTTGGTGAGCGCTAGGAGCATCCTTTTCTACGGTCCAACTTCCAGCCAGCCTGGAGGCAACCGTAACAGGACTGTTAAACATCAGTCTGCTTTTTTGTGTCAGGCTCACAGTGTATACAGTGCCCACTTGCCCAGTGCCACTACTCATATCTTGTTTAATAGTAGTGAAAGTGTACATTTAAAAAAAAAAAAACTTTTTGGACTGTGAAACATCAGTCTGCTTTTTTGTGTCAGGCTCACAGCGTATACTGTGCCCACTTGCCCAGTGCCACCACTCATATCTTGTTTAATAGTAGTGTAAGTGTACATTTAAAAAAAAAAAAAAAACGTTTTGGACTGTTAAACATCAGTCTGCTTGTGTAATCTAATTGCAGTTGCCTGCCTGCCTGCCAGCGTGTGTGTCAGGCTCACAGCGTATACTGTGCCCACTTGCCCAGTGCCACCACTCATATCTGGTGTAACAGTAGTGTAAATTTAAAAAAAAACAAACTTTTTTGACTCTGAAACATCAGTCTGCTTGTGTAATCTAATTGCAGTTGCCTGCCTGCCAGCGTCTGTGTCAGGCTCACAGAGTATACTGTGCCCACTTGCCCAGTGCCACCACTCATATCTGGTGTAACAGTAGTGTAAATTAAAAAAAAAAAACTTTTTCGACCGTGAAACAGTCTGCTTGTGTAATCTAATTGCAGTTGCCTGCCTGCCAGCGTGTGTGTCAGGCTCACAGCGTATACTGTGCCCACTTGCCCAGTGCCACCACTCATATCTTGTTTAATAGTAGTGTATATTTTTGAAAAAAAACTTTTTTGACTGTGAAACATCAGTCTGCTTTTATGTGTCAGGCTCACAGCGTATACTTTGCCCACTTGCCCAGTGCCACCACTCATATCTTGTTTAATAGTAGTGTAAGTGTACATTTAAAAAAAAAAAAAAAACTTTTTGGACTGTTGAACATCAGTCTGCTTGTGTAATCTAATTGCAGTTGCCTGCCTGCCAGCGTGTGTGTCAGGCTCACAGAGTATACTGTGCCCACTAGCCCGGTGCCACCACTCATATCTGGTGTAACAGTAGTGTAAATTAAAAAAAAAAAAATTTTTGACCGTGAAACAGTCTGCTTGTGTAATCTAATTGCAGTTGCCTGCCTGCCAGCGTGTGTGTCAGGCTCACAGCGTATACTGTGCCCACTTGTCCAGTGCTACCACTCATATCTTGTTTAATAGTAGTGTATATTTTTTTAAAAAAACTTTTTTGACTGTGAAACATCAGTCTGCTTTTTTGTGTCAGGCTCACAGAGTATACTGTGCCCACTTGCACAGTGGCACCACTCATATCTTGTTTAATAGTAGTGTAAGTGTACATTTAAAAAAAAAAACTTTTTTGACTGTGAAACCTCAGTCTGCTTTTTTGTGTCAGGCTCACAGCGTATACTGTGCCCACTTCCCCAGTGCCACCACTCATATCTTGTTTAATAGTAGTGTAAGTGTACATTTAAAAAAAAAAAACTTTTTTGACTGTGAAACATCAGTCTGCTTTTTTGTGTCAGGCTCACAGTGTATACTGTGCCCACTTGCCCAGTGCCACCACTCATATCTTGTTTAATAGTAGTGAAAGTGTACATTTAAAAAAAAATAAAAACTTTTTTGATTGTGAAACATCAGTCTGCTTTTTTGTGTCAGGCTCACAGCGTATACTGTGCCCACTTGCCCAGTGCCACCACTCATATCTTGTTTAATAGTAGTGTAAGTGTACATTTAAAAAACCCAAAACTTTTTGGACTGTGAAACATCAGTCTGCTTTTTTGTGTCAGGCTCACAGCGTATACTGTGCCCACTTGCCCAGTGCCACCACTCATATCTTGTTTAATAGTAGTGTAAGTGTACATTTAAAAAAAACAAAAAACTTTTTGGACTGTTAAACATCAGTCTGCTTTTTTGTGTCAGGCTCACAGCGTATACTGTGCCCATTTGTCCAGTGCCACCACTCATATCTTGTTTAATAGATGTGTAATTGTACATTTAAAAAAAAAAAAACTTTTTGGACTGTTAAACATCAGTCTGCTTTTTTGTGTCAGGCTCACACTGTATACTGTGCCCACTTGCCCAGTGCCACCACTCATATCTTGTTTAATAGTAGTGTACATTTAAAAAAAAAAAACTTTTTTGACTGTGAAACATCAGTCTGCTTTTTTGTGTCAGGCTCACAGCGTATACTGTGCCCACTTGCCCAGTGCCACCACTCATATCTTGTTTAATAGTAGTGAAAGTGTACATTTAAAAAAAAATAAAAACTTTTTTGATTGTGAAACATCAGTCTGCTTTTTTGTGTCAGGCTCACAGCGTATACTGTGCCCACTTGCCCAGTGCCACCACTCATATCTTGTTTAATAGTAGTGTAAGTGTACATTTAAAAAAACCAAAACTTTTTGGACTGTGAAACATCAGTCTGCTTTTTTGTGTCAGGCTCACAGCGTATACTGTGCCCACTTGCCCAGTGCCACCACTCATATCTTGTTTAATAGTAGTGTAAGTGTACATTTAAAAAAAACAAAAAACTTTTTGGACTGTTAAACATCAGTCTGCTTTTTTGTGTCAGGCTCACAGCGTATACTGTGCCCATTTGTCCAGTGCCACCACTCATATCTTGTTTAATAGATGTGTAATTGTACATTTAAAAAAAAAAAACTTTTTGGACTGTTAAACATCAGTCTGCTTTTTTGTGTCAGGCTCACAGTGTATACTGTGCCCACTTGCCCAGTGCCACCACTCATATCTTGTTTAATAGTAGTGTACATTTAAAAAAAAAAAACTTTTTTGACTGTGAAACATCAGTCTGCTTTTTTGTGTCAGGCTCACAGCGTATACTGTGCCCACTTGCCCAGTGCCACCACTCATATCTTGTTTAATAGTAGTGTAAGTGTACATTTAAAAAAAAAAAACTTTTTTGACTGTGAAACATCAGTCTGCTTTTTTGTGTCAGGCTCACAGTGTATACTGTGCCCACTTGCCCAGTGCCACCACTCATATCTTGTTTAATAGTAGTGTAAGTGTACATTTAAAAAAAAAAAAACTTTTTGGACTGTTAAACATCAGTCTGCTTTTTTGTGTCAGGCTCACAGCGTATACTGTGCCCACTTGCCCAGTGCTACCACTCATATCTTGTTTAATAGTAGTGTAAGTGTACATTTAAAAAAAAAACTTTTTTGACTGTGAAACATCAGTCTGCTTTTTTGTGTCAGGCTCACAGCGTATACTGTGCCCACTTGCCCAGTGCTACCACTCATATCTTGTTTAATAGTAGTGTAAGTGTACATTTAAAAAAAAAAAAAACTTTTTTGACTGTGAAACATCAGTCTGCTTTTTTGTGTCAGGCTCACAGTGTATACTGTGCCCACTTGCCCAGTGCCACCACTCATATCTTGTTTAATAGTAGTGTAAGTGTACATTTAGAGAAAAAAAACTTTTTTGACTGTGAAACATCAGTCTGCTTTTTTGTGTCAGGCTCACAGCGTATACTGTGCCCACTTGCCCAGTGCCACCACTCATATCTTGTTTAATAGTAGTGTAAGTGTACATTTAAAAAAACAAAAAACTTTTTTGACTGTGAAACATCAGTCTGCTTTTTTGTGTCAGGCTTACAGTGTATACTGTGCCCACTTGCCCAGTGCCACCACTCATATCTTGTTTAATAGTAGTGTAAGTGTACATTTTAAAAAAAAAACTTTATGGACTGTTAAACATCAGTCTGCTTTTTTGTGTCAGGCTCACAGCGTATACTGTGCCCACTTGCCCAGTGCCACCACTCATATCTTGTTTAATAGTAGTGTAAGTGTACATTTAAAAAAAAAAAACTTTTTTGACTGTGAAACATCAGTCTGCTTTTTTGTGTCAGGCTCACAGCGTATACTGTGCCCACTTGCCCAGTGCCACCACTCATATCTTGTTTAATAGTAGTGTAAGTGTACATTTAAAAAAACAAAAAACTTTTTTGACTGTGAAACATCAGTCTGCTTTTTTGTGTCAGGCTTACAGTGTATACTGTGCCCACTTGCCCAGTGCCACCACTCATACCTTGTTTAATAGTAGTGTAAGTGTACATTTAAAAAAAAAAAACTTTTTTGACTGTTAAACATCAGTCTGCTTTTTTGTGTCAAGCTCACAGCGTATACTGTGCCCACTTGCCCAGTGCCACCACTCATATCTTGTTTAATAGTAGTGTAAGTGTACATTTAAAAAAAAAAAAAAAACTTTTTTGACTGTTAAACATCAGTCTGCTTTTTTGTGTCAGGCTCACAGCGTATACTGTGCCCACTTGCCCAGTGCCACCACTCATATCTTGTTTAATAGTAGTGTAAGTGTACATTTAAAAAAAAAAAAAACTTTTTTGACTGTGAAACATCAGTCTGCTTTTTTGTGTCAGGCTCACAGTGTATACTGTGCCCACTTGCCCAGTGCCACCACTCATATCTTGTTTAATAGTAGTGTAAGTGTACATTTAAAAAAACAAAACTTTTTTGACTGTGAAACATCAGTCTGCTTTTTTGAGTCAGGCTCACAGCGTATACTGTGCCCAATTGCCCAGTGCCACCACTCATATCTTGTTTAATAGTAGTGTAAGTGTACATTTTAAAAAAAAACTTTATGGACTGTTAAACATCAGTCTGCTTTTTTGTGTCAGGCTCACAACGTATACTGTGCTTACTTGCCCAGTGCCACCACTCATATCTGGTGTAACAGTAGTGTAAATTTAAAAAAAAAAAAATTTTTTGACTCTGAAACATCAGTCTGCTTGTGTAATCTAATTGCAGTTGCCTGCCTGCCAGCGTGTGTGTCAGGCTCACAGATAATACTGTGCCCACTTGCCCAGTGCCACCACTCATATCTGGTGTAACAGTAGTGTAAATTTAAAAAAAAAAACTTTTTTGACTGTGAAACAGTCTGCTTGTGTAATCTAATTGCAGTTGCCTGCCTGCCAGCGTGTGTGTCAAGCTCACAGCGTATACTGTGCCCACTTGCCCAGTGCCACCACTCATATCTTGTTTAATAGTAGTGTACATTTTAAAAAAAAAAAACTTTTTTGACATTGAAATATCAGTCTGCTTTTTTGTGTCAGGCTCACAGCATATTCTGTGCCCACTTGCCCAGTGCCACCACTCCTATCTTGTTTAATAGTAGTGTAAGTGTACATTTAAAAAAAAAAACTTTTTTGACTGTGAAACATCAGTCTGCTTTTTTGTGTCAGGCTCACAGCGTATACTGTGCCCACTTGCCCAGTGCCACCACTCATATCTTGTTTAATAGTTGTGTAAGTGTACATTTAAAAAAATAAACTTTTTGGACTGTTAAACATCAGTCTGCTTTATTGTGTCAGGCTCACAGCGTATACTGTGCCCACTTGCCCAGTGGCACCACTCATATCTTGTTTAATAGTAGTGTAAGTGTACATTTAAAAAAAAAAAACTTTTTTGACTGTGAAACATCAGTCTGCTTTTTTGTGTCAGGCTCACATCGTATACTGTGCCCACTTGCCCAGTACCACCACTCATATCTTGTTTAATAGTAGTGTAAGTGTACATTTAAAAAAAAAAAAAATTTTTGACTGTGAAACATCAGTTTCCTTTTTTGTGTCAGGCTCACAGCGTATACTGTGCCCACTTGCCCAGTGCCACCACTCATATCTTGTTTAATAGTAGTGTAAGTGTACATTTAAAAAAAAAAAACTTTTTGGACTGTTAAACATCAGTCTGCTTTTTTGTGTCAGGCTCACACTGTATACTGTGCCCACTTGCCCAGTGCCACCACTCATATCTTGTTTAATAGTAGTGTACATTTAAAAAAAAAAAACTTTTTTGACTGTGAAACATCAGTCTGCTTTTTTGTGTCAGGCTCACAGCGTATACTGTGCCCACTTGCCCAGTGCCACCACTCATATCTTGTTTAATAGTAGTGTAAGTGTACATTTAAAAAAAAAAAACTTTTTGGACTGTGAAACATCAGTCTGCTTTTTTGTGTCAGGCTCACAGTGTATACTGTGCCCACTTGCCCAGTGCCACCACTCATATCTTGTTTAATAGTAGTGTAAGTGTACATTTAAAAAAAAAAAAACTTTTTGGACTGTTAAACATCAGTCTGCTTTTTTGTGTCAGGCTCACAGCGTATACTGTGCCCACTTGCCCAGTGCCACCACTCATATCTTGTTTAATAGTAGTGTAAGTGTACATTTAAAAAAAAAAAAAAACTTTTTTGACTGTGAAACATCAGTCTGCTTTTTTGTGTCAGGCTCACAGCGTATACTGTGCCCACTTGTCCAGTGCCACCACTCATATCTTGTTTAATAGTTGTGTAAGTGTACATTTAAAAAAAACAAAACTTTTTGGACTTGTTACAAACTGCTATTTGTAACTGGCCCTTTAAATGGAAAATTGCCCTGCTTCCATGGATTTTGGAGAAGCCTATTTGCCAGCTTCCTTCCTCATGACTATGGCCCCTGGAAGATTGTGCCCCTGAAAACCTATTAACTTTTATTGGGTGTGTATGGCCCTTTAAGAACCGTCTGGGGACATATTGTGACTTTGGTGAACAATGCCCCTTTAAGACTATGTCCCCAGACCTGTAAAATAGCTTGTCCCTGGCTTTCTCCCACTTGGTTCAGTGAATGGGACTTGCTGAGCCAGGTGCCACACAGGCAGAGTGTTCCACAGAGGGGGAGCACTGTTACAGAGGCATTGGTTTTCATTGTGTGCCATTAAGTGACAGACCCTTCGGTCAGAACTAAAGAGATAACTTTGTTGAGCTTCAAGAACCTATTCTAAATACAAGTTTGCTGGGATCAGCTCTAATTAAGTTTTGTGAAAATCAATCCCATTGTCTAATCAGACTGCTAGTTGATAAGGTGGACTGCATTGTTTTATTGTGTGTAACTTGTTATCTGCTGAAGTAATGTTGTGGCCTGTCAAAGGGCGTTGCCTCTCTATCTAAATATATCAAATGTGTGATTGGGGATTTTATGCTTCCCCCTGAGAGTGTCCTGTTTGCATGTAACCTCAATAAAAACCAGGCTGTGTGTTCCAGCACATCAGACCTATTTTGACCCTCTAACTTGCAGCTTTGACTCATGTTTGTAGGGGACAGCTATATCACTACAGGGATTGCTATGTTTTTCATACTCCCTTAGCTACAGGGATTGCTACAGAAGGACGAGGTTCACCTACTGGAGCCTGGTCGTAGGTCCAGGGCGCAGAGCAGATGGCGAGATACCAGCCCAGCAGCGGTGGTTCGTAGAGTCTGCATTACGTATGGTGGCTACGCAGTAGTTATAGTGTCTACGGTGCTGCTGCTCCTTTGGTGAGCGCTAGGAGCATCCTTTTCTACGGTCCAACTTCCAGCCAGCCTGGAGGCAACCGTAACAGGACTGTTAAACATCAGTCTGCTTTTTTGTGTCAGGCTCACAGTGTATACAGTGCCCACTTGCCCAGTGCCACTACTCATATCTTGTTTAATAGTAGTGAAAGTGTACATTTAAAAAAAAAAAAACTTTTTGGACTGTGAAACATCAGTCTGCTTTTTTGTGTCAGGCTCACAGCGTATACTGTGCCCACTTGCCCAGTGCCACCACTCATATCTTGTTTAATAGTAGTGTAAGTGTACATTTAAAAAAAAAAAAAAAACGTTTTGGACTGTTAAACATCAGTCTGCTTGTGTAATCTAATTGCAGTTGCCTGCCTGCCTGCCAGCGTGTGTGTCAGGCTCACAGCGTATACTGTGCCCACTTGCCCAATGCCACCACTCATATCTGGTGTAACAGTAGTGTAAATTTAAAAAAAAACAAACTTTTTTGACTCTGAAACATCAGTCTGCTTGTGTAATCTAATTGCAGTTGCCTGCCTGCCAGCGTCTGTGTCAGGCTCACAGAGTATACTGTGCCCACTTGCCCAGTGCCACCACTCATATCTGGTGTAACAGTAGTGTAAATTAAAAAAAAAAAACTTTTTCGACCGTGAAACAGTCTGCTTGTGTAATCTAATTGCAGTTGCCTGCCTGCCAGCGTGTGTGTCAGGCTCACAGCGTATACTGTGCCCACTTGCCCAGTGCCACCACTCATATCTTGTTTAATAGTAGTGTATATTTTTGAAAAAAAACTTTTTTGACTGTGAAACATCAGTCTGCTTTTATGTGTCAGGCTCACAGCGTATACTTTGCCCACTTGCCCAGTGCCACCACTCATATCTTGTTTAATAGTAGTGTAAGTGTACATTTAAAAAAAAAAAAAAACTTTTTGGACTGTTGAACATCAGTCTGCTTGTGTAATCTAATTGCAGTTGCCTGCCTGCCAGCGTGTGTGTCAGGCTCACAGAGTATACTGTGCCCACTAGCCCGGTGCCACCACTCATATCTGGTGTAACAGTAGTGTAAATTAAAAAAAAAATAATTTTTGACCGTGAAACAGTCTGCTTGTGTAATCTAATTGCAGTTGCCTGCCTGCCAGCGTGTGTGTCAGGCTCACAGCGTATACTGTGCCCACTTGTCCAGTGCTACCACTCATATCTTGTTTAATAGTAGTGTATATTTTTTTAAAAAAACTTTTTTGACTGTGAAACATCAGTCTGCTTTTTTGTGTCAGGCTCACAGAGTATACTGTGCCCACTTGCACAGTGGCACCACTCATATCTTGTTTAATAGTAGTGTAAGTGTACATTTAAAAAAAAAAACTTTTTTGACTGTGAAACCTCAGTCTGCTTTTTTGTGTCAGGCTCACAGCGTATACTGTGCCCACTTCCCCAGTGCCACCACTCATATCTTGTTTAATAGTAGTGTAAGTGTACATTTAAAAAAAAAAAACTTTTTTGACTGTGAAACATCAGTCTGCTTTTTTGTGTCAGGCTCACAGTGTATACTGTGCCCACTTGCCCAGTGCCACCACTCATATCTTGTTTAATAGTAGTGAAAGTGTACATTTAAAAAAAAATAAAAACTTTTTTGATTGTGAAACATCAGTCTGCTTTTTTGTGTCAGGCTCACAGCGTATACTGTGCCCACTTGCCCAGTGCCACCACTCATATCTTGTTTAATAGTAGTGTAAGTGTACATTTAAAAAAACCCAAAACTTTTTGGACTGTGAAACATCAGTCTGCTTTTTTGTGTCAGGCTCACAGCGTATACTGTGCCCACTTGCCCAGTGCCACCACTCATATCTTGTTTAATAGTAGTGTAAGTGTACATTTAAAAAAAACAAAAAACTTTTTGGACTGTTAAACATCAGTCTGCTTTTTTGTGTCAGGCTCACAGCGTATACTGTGCCCATTTGTCCAGTGCCACCACTCATATCTTGTTTAATAGATGTGTAATTGTACATTTAAAAAAACAAAAAACTTTTTGGACTGTTAAACATCAGTCTGCTTTTTTGTGTCAGGCTCACAGCTGTATACTGTGCCCACTTGTCCAGTGCCACCACTCATATCTTGTTTAATAGTAGTGTACATTTAAAAAAAAAAAACTTTTTGGACTGTGAAACATCAGTCTGCTTTTTTGTGTCAGGCTCACAGCGTATACTGTGCCCACTTGCCCAGTGCCACCACTCATATCTTGTTTAATAGTAGTGAAAGTGTACATTTAAAAAAAAATAAAAACTTTTTTGACTGTGAAACATCAGTCTGCTTTTTTGTGTCAGGCTCACAGCGTATACTGTGCCCACTTGCCCAGTGCCACCACTCATATCTTGTTTAATAGTAGTGTAAGTGTACATTTAAAAAAAACCAAAACTTTTTGGACTGTGAAACATCAGTCTGCTTTTTTGTGTCAGGCTCACAGCGTATACTGTGCCCACTTGCCCAGTGCCACCACTCATATCTTGTTTAATAGTAGTGTAAGTGTACATTTAAAAAAACCAAACTTTTTGGACTGTGAAACATCAGTCTGCTTTTTTGTGTCAGGCTCACAGCGTATACTGTGCCCACTTGCCCAGTGCCACCACTCATATCTTGTTTAATAGTAGTGTAAGTGTACATTTAAAAAAAACAAAAAACTTTTTGGACTGTTAAACATCAGTCTGCTTTTTTGTGTCAGGCTCACAGCGTATACTGTGCCCATTTGTCCAGTGCCACCACTCATATCTTGTTTAATAGATGTGTAATTGTACATTTAAAAAAAAAAAAACTTTTTGGACTGTTAAACATCAGTCTGCTTTTTTGTGTCAGGCTCACAGTGTATACTGTGCCCACTTGCCCAGTGCCACCACTCATATCTTGTTTAATAGTAGTGTACATTTAAAAAAAAAAAACTTTTTTGACTGTGAAACATCAGTCTGCTTTTTTGTGTCAGGCTCACAGCGTATACTGTGCCCACTTGCCCAGTGCCACCACTCATATCTTGTTTAATAGTAGTGTAAGTGTACATTTAAAAAAAAAAAACTTTTTTGACTGTGAAACATCAGTCTGCTTTTTTGTGTCAGGCTCACAGTGTATACTGTGCCCACTTGCCCAGTGCCACCACTCATATCTTGTTTAATAGTAGTGTAAGTGTACATTTAAAAAAAAAAAAACTTTTTGGACTGTTAAACATCAGTCTGCTTTTTTGTGTCAGGCTCACAGCGTATACTGTGCCCACTTGCCCAGTGCCACCACTCATATCTTGTTTAATAGTAGTGTAAGTGTACATTTAAAAAAAAAAAAAAACTTTTTTGACTGTGAAACATCAGTCTGCTTTTTTGTGTCAGGCTCACAGCGTATACTGTGCCCACTTGTCCAGTGCCACCACTCATATCTTGTTTAATAGTTGTGTAAGTGTACATTTAAAAAAAACAAAACTTTTTGGACTTGTTACAAACTGCTATTTGTAACTGGCCCTTTAAATGGAAAATTGCCCTGCTTCCATGGATTTTGGAGAAGCCTATTTGCCAGCTTCCTTCCTCATGACTATGGCCCCTGGAAGATTGTGCCCCTGAAAACCTATTAACTTTTATTGGGTGTGTATGGCCCTTTAAGAACCGTCTGGGGACATATTGTGACTTTGGTGAACAATGCCCCTTTAAGACTATGTCCCCAGACCTGTAAAATAGCTTGTCCCTGGCTTTCTCCCACTTGGTTCAGTGAATGGGACTTGCTGAGCCAGGTGCCACACAGGCAGAGTGTTCCACAGAGGGGGAGCACTGTTACAGAGGCATTGGTTTTCATTGTGTGCCATTAAGTGACAGACCCTTCGGTCAGAACTAAAGAGATAACTTTGTTGAGCTTCAAGAACCTATTCTAAATACAAGTTTGCTGGGATCAGCTCTAATTAAGTTTTGTGAAAATCAATCCCATTGTCTAATCAGACTGCTAGTTGATAAGGTGGACTGCATTGTTTTATTGTGTGTAACTTGTTATCTGCTGAAGTAATGTTGTGGCCTGTCAAAGGGCGTTGCCTCTCTATCTAAATATATCAAATGTGTGATTGGGGATTTTATGCTTCCCCCTGAGAGTGTCCTGTTTGCATGTAACCTCAATAAAAACCAGGCTGTGTGTTCCAGCACATCAGACCTATTTTGACCCTCTAACTTGCAGCTTTGACTCATGTTTGTAGGGGACAGCTATATCACTACAGGGATTGCTATGTTTTTCATACTCCCTTAGCTACAGGGATTGCTACAGAAGGAAGAGGTTCACCTACTGGAGCCTGGTCGTAGGTCCAGGGCGCAGAGCAGATGGCGAGATACCAGCCCAGCAGCGGTGGTTCGTAGAGTCTGCATTACGTATGGTGGCTACGCAGTAGTTATAGTGTCTACGGTGCTGCTGCTCCTTTGGTGAGCGCTAGGAGCATCCTTTTCTACGGTCCAACTTCCAGCCAGCCTGGAGGCAACCGTAACAGGACTGTTAAACATCAGTCTGCTTTTTTGTGTCAGGCTCACAGTGTATACAGTGCCCACTTGCCCAGTGCCACTACTCATATCTTGTTTAATAGTAGTGAAAGTGTACATTTAAAAAAAAAAAAACTTTTTGGACTGTGAAACATCAGTCTGCTTTTTTGTGTCAGGCTCACAGCGTATACTGTGCCCACTTGCCCAGTGCCACCACTCATATCTTGTTTAATAGTAGTGTAAGTGTACATTTAAAAAAAAAAAAAAACGTTTTGGACTGTTAAACATCAGTCTGCTTGTGTAATCTAATTGCAGTTGCCTGCCTGCCTGCCAGCGTGTGTGTCAGGCTCACAGCGTATACTGTGCCCACTTGCCCAGTGCCACCACTCATATCTGGTGTAACAGTAGTGTAAATTTAAAAAAAAAAAAACTTTTTTGACTCTGAAACATCAGTCTGCTTGTGTAATCTAATTGCAGTTGCCTGCCTGCCAGCGTCTGTGTCAGGCTCACAGAGTATACTGTGCCCACTTGCCCAGTGCCACCACTCATATCTGGTGTAACAGTAGTGTAAATTAAAAAAAAAAAACTTTTTCGACCGTGAAACAGTCTGCTTGTGTAATCTAATTGCAGTTGCCTGCCTGCCAGCGTGTGTGTCAGGCTCACAGCGTATACTGTGCCCACTTGCCCAGTGCCACCACTCATATCTTGTTTAATAGTAGTGTATATTTTTGAAAAAAAACTTTTTTGACTGTGAAACATCAGTCTGCTTTTATGTGTCAGGCTCACAGCGTATACTTTGCCCACTTGCCCAGTGCCACCACTCATATCTTGTTTAATAGTAGTGTAAGTGTACATTTAAAAAAAAAAAAAAACTTTTTGGACTGTTGAACATCAGTCTGCTTGTGTAATCTAATTGCAGTTGCCTGCCTGCCAGCGTGTGTGTCAGGCTCACAGAGTATACTGTGCCCACTAGCCCGGTGCCACCACTCATATCTGGTGTAACAGTAGTGTAAATTAAAAAAAAAAAAAAATTTTGACCGTGAAACAGTCTGCTTGTGTAATCTAATTGCAGTTGCCTGCCTGCCAGCGTGTGTGTCAGGCTCACAGCGTATACTGTGCCCACTTGTCCAGTGCTACCACTCATATCTTGTTTAATAGTAGTGTATATTTTTTTAAAAAAACTTTTTTGACTGTGAAACATCAGTCTGCTTTTTTGTGTCAGGCTCACAGAGTATACTGTGCCCACTTGCACAGTGGCACCACTCATATCTTGTTTAATAGTAGTGTAAGTGTACATTTAAAAAAAAAAACTTTTTTGACTGTGAAACCTCAGTCTGCTTTTTTGTGTCAGGCTCACAGCGTATACTGTGCCCACTTCCCCAGTGCCACCACTCATATCTTGTTTAATAGTAGTGTAAGTGTACATTTAAAAAAAAAAAACTTTTTTGACTGTGAAACATCAGTCTGCTTTTCTGTGTCAGGCTCACAGCGTATACTGTGCCCATTTGTCCAGTGCCACCACTCATATCTTGTTTAATAGTAGTGTAAGTGTACATTTAAAAAAAAAAAAAACTTTTTGGACTGTGAAACATCATTCTGCTTTTTTGTGTCAGGCTCACAGCGTATACTGTGCCCACTTGCCCAGTGCCACCACTCATATCTTGTTTAATAGTAGTGTAAGTGTACATTTAAAAAAAAAAAAAAACTTTTTTGACTGTGAAACATCAGTCTGCTTTTTTGTGTCAGGCTCACAGCGTATACTGTGCCCACTTGTCCAGTGCCACCACTCATATCTTGTTTAATAGTTGTGTAAGTGTACATTTAAAAAAAACAAAACTTTTTGGACTTGTTACAAACTGCTATTTGTAACTGGCCCTTTAAATGGAAAATTGCCCTGCTTCCATGGATTTTGGAGAAGCCTATTTGCCAGCTTCCTTCCTCATGACTATGGCCCCTGGAAGATTGTGCCCCTGAAAACCTATTAACTTTTATTGGGTGTGTATGGCCCTTTAAGAACCGTCTGGGGACATATTGTGACTTTGGTGAACAATGCCCCTTTAAGACTATGTCCCCAGACCTGTAAAATAGCTTGTCCCTGGCTTTCTCCCACTTGGTTCAGTGAATGGGACTTGCTGAGCCAGGTGCCACACAGGCAGAGTGTTCCACAGAGGGGGAGCACTGTTACAGAGGCATTGGTTTTCATTGTGTGCCATTAAGTGACAGACCCTTCGGTCAGAACTAAAGAGATAACTTTGTTGAGCTTCAAGAACCTATTCTAAATACAAGTTTGCTGGGATCAGCTCTAATTAAGTTTTGTGAAAATCAATCCCATTGTCTAATCAGACTGCTAGTTGATAAGGTGGACTGCATTGTTTTATTGTGTGTAACTTGTTATCTGCTGAAGTAATGTTGTGGCCTGTCAAAGGGCGTTGCCTCTCTATCTAAATATATCAAATGTGTGATTGGGGATTTTATGCTTCCCCCTGAGAGTGTCCTGTTTGCATGTAACCTCAATAAAAACCAGGCTGTGTGTTCCAGCACATCAGACCTATTTTGACCCTCTAACTTGCAGCTTTGACTCATGTTTGTAGGGGACAGCTATATCACTACAGGGATTGCTATGTTTTTCATACTCCCTTAGCTACAGGGATTGCTACAGAAGGAAGAGGTTCACCTACTGGAGCCTGGTCGTAGGTCCAGGGCGCAGAGCAGATGGCGAGATACCAGCCCAGCAGCGGTGGTTCGTAGAGTCTGCATTACGTATGGTGGCTACGCAGTAGTTATAGTGTCTACGGTGCTGCTGCTCCTTTGGTGAGCGCTAGGAGCATCCTTTTCTACGGTCCAACTTCCAGCCAGCCTGGAGGCAACCGTAACAGGACTGTTAAACATCAGTCTGCTTTTTTGTGTCAGGCTCACAGTGTATACAGTGCCCACTTGCCCAGTGCCACTACTCATATCTTGTTTAATAGTAGTAAAAGTGTACATTTAAAAAAAAAAAACTTTTTGGACTGTGAAACATCAGTCTGCTTTTTTGTGTCAGGCTCACAGCGTATACTGTGCCCACTTGCCCAGTGCCACCACTCATATCTTGTTTAATAGTAGTGTAAGTGTACATTTAAAAAAAAAAAAAAACGTTTTGGACTGTTAAACATCAGTCTGCTTGTGTAATCTAATTGCAGTTGCCTGCCTGCCAGCGTGTGTGTCAGGCTCACAGCGTATACTGTGCCCACTTGCCCAGTGCCACCACTCATATCTGGTGTAACAGTAGTGTAAATTTAAAAAAAAAAAAACTTTTTTGACTCTGAAACATCAGTCTGCTTGTGTAATCTAATTGCAGTTGCCTGCCTGCCAGCGTGTGTGTCAGGCTCACAGAGTATACTGTGCCCACTTGCCCAATGCCACCACTCATATCTTGTTTAATAGTAGTGTATATTTTTGAAAAAAAAACTTTTTTGACTGTGAAACATCAGTCTGCTTTTATGTGTCAGGCTCACAGCGTATACTGTGCCCACTTGCCCAGTGCCACCACTCATATCTTGTTTAATAGTAGTGTAAGTGTACATTTAAAAAAAAAAACTTTTTTGACTGTGAAACCTCAGTCTGCTTTTTTGTGTCAGGCTCACAGCGTATACTGTGCCCACTTGCCCAGTGCCACCACTCATATCTTGTTTAATAGTAGTGTAAGTGTACATTTGAAAAAAAAAAAAAAACTTTTTGGACTGTGAAACATCAGTCTGCTTTTTTGTGTCAGACTCACAGCGTATACTTTGCCCACTTGCCCAGTGCCACCACTCATATCTTGTTTAATAGTAGTGTAAGTGTACATTTAAAAAAAAAAAAAAACTTTTTGGACTGTTGAACATCAGTCTGCTTGTGTAATCTAATTGCAGTTGCCTGCCTGCCAGCGTGTGTGTCAGGCTCACAGAGTATACTGTGCCCACTAGCCCGGTGCCACCACTCATATCTGGTGTAACAGTAGTGTAAATTAAAAAAAAAAAAAAAATTTGACCGTGAAACAGTCTGCTTGTGTAATCTAATTGCAGTTGCCTGCCTGCCAGCGTGTGTGTCAGGCTCACAGCGTATACTGTGCCCACTTGTCCAGTGCTACCACTCATATCTTGTTTAATAGTAGTGTATATTTTTTTAAAAAAACTTTTTTGACTGTGAAACATCAGTCTGCTTTTTTGTGTCAGGCTCACAGAGTATACTGTGCCCACTTGCACAGTGGCACCACTCATATCTTGTTTAATAGTAGTGTAAGTGTACATTTAAAAAAAAAAACTTTTTTGACTGTGAAACCTCAGTCTGCTTTTTTGTGTCAGGCTCACAGCGTATACTGTGCCCACTTCCCCAGTGCCACCACTCATATCTTGTTTAATAGTAGTGTAAGTGTACATTTTAAAAAAAAAAACTTTTTTGACTGTGAAACATCAGTCTGCTTTTCTGTGTCAGGCTCACAGCGTATACTGTGCCCATTTGTCCAGTGCCACCACTCATATCTTGTTTAATAGTAGTGTAAGTGTACATTTAAAAAAAAAAAAACTTTTTGGACTGTGAAACATCATTCTGCTTTTTTGTGTCAGGCTCACAGCGTATACTGTGCCCACTTGCCCAGTGCCACCACTCATATCTTGTTTAATAGTAGTGTAAGTGTACATTTAAAAAAAAAAATTTTTGACTGTGAAACATCAGTCTGCTTTTTTGTGTCAGGCTCACAGCGTATACTGTGCCCACTTGCCCAGTGCCACCACTCATATCTTGTTTAATAGTAGTGTAAGTGTACATTTAAAAAAAACAAAAAACTTTTTGGACTGTTAAACATCAGTCTGCTTTTTGTGTCAGGCTCACAGCGTATACTGTGCCCACTTGCCCAGTGCCACCACTCATATCTTGTTTAATAGTAGTGTAAGTGTACATTTAAAAAAAAAAAAATTTGGACTGTTAAACATCAGTCTGCTTTTTTGTGTCAGGCTCACAGCGTATACTGTGCCCACTTGCCCAGTGCCACCACTCATATCTTGTTTAATAGTAGTGTAAGTGTACATTTAAAAAAAAAAAAATTTTGACTGTGAAACATCAGTCTGCTTTTTTGTGTCAGGCTCACAGCGTATACTGTGCCCACTTGCCCAGTGCCACCACTCATATCTTGTTTAATAGTAGTGTAAGTGTACATTTAAAAAAAAAAAAACTTTTTGGACTGTTAAACATCAGTCTGCTTTTTTGTGTCAGGCTCACAGTGTATACTGTGCCCACTTGCCCAGTGCCACCACTCATATCTTGTTTAATAGTAGTGAAAGTGTACATTTAAAAAAAAATAAAAACTTTTTTGATTGTGAAACATCAGTCTGCTTTTTTGTGTCAGGCTCACAGCGTATACTGTGCCCACTTGCCCAGTGCCACCACTAATATCTTGTTTAATAGTAGTGTAAGTGTACATTTAAAAAAACCAAAACTTTTTGGACTGTGAAACATCAGTCTGCTTTTTTGTGTCAGGCTCACAGCGTATACTGTGCCCACTTGCCCAGTGCCACCACTCATATCTTGTTTAATAGTAGTGTAAGTGTACATTTAAAAAAAACAAAAAACTTTTTGGACTGTTAAACATCAGTCTGCTTTTTTGTGTCAGGCTCACAGCGTATACTGTGCCCACTTGCCCAGTGCCACCACTCATATCTTGTTTAATAGTAGTGTAAGTGTACATTTTAAAAAAAAAAAAACTTTTTTGACTGCGAAACATCAGTCTGCTTTTTTGTGTCAGGCTCACAGCGTATACTGTGCCCACTTGAACAGTGCCACCACTCATATCTTGTTTAATAGTAGTGTAAGTGTACATTTAAAAAAAACTAAATTTTTTGACTGTGAAACATCAGTCTGCTTTTTTGTGTCCGGCTCACAGCGTATACTGTGCCCACTTGCCCAGTGCCACCACTCATATCTTGTTTAATAGTAGTGTAAGTGTACATTTAAAAAAAAAAACTTTTTTGACTGTGAAACCTCAGTCTGCTTTTTTGTGTCAGGCTCACAGCGTATACTGTGCCCACTTGCCCAGTGCCACCACTCATATCTTGTTTAATAGTAGTGTAAGTGTACATTTAAAAAAAAAAACTTTTTTGATTGTGAAACATCAGTCTGCTTTTTTGTGTCAGGCTCACAGCGTATACTTTGCCCACTTGCCCAGTGACACCACTCATATCTTGTTTAATAGTAGTGTAAGTGTACATTTTAAAAAAAAACTTTTTGGACTGTGAAACATCAGTCTGCTTTTTTATGTCAGGCTCACAGCGTATACTGTGCCCACTTGCCCAGTGCCACCACTCATATCTTGTTTAATAGTAGTGTAAGTGTACATTTAAAAAAAAAAAAACTTTTTGGACTGTTGAACATCAGTCTGCTTGTGTAATCTAATTGCAGTTGCCTGCCTGCCAGCGTGTGTGTCAGGCTCACAGAGTATACTGTGCCCACTAGCCCAGTGCCACCACTCATATCTGGTGTAACAGTAGTGTAAATTTAAAAAAAAAAACTTTTTTGACCGTGAAACAGTCTGCTTGTGTAATCTAATTGCAGTTGCCTGCCTGCCAGCGTGTGTGTCAGGCTCACAGCGTATACTATGCCCACTTGCCCAGTGCCACCACTCATATCTTGTTTAATAGTAGTGTATATTTTTTAAAAAAAACTTTTTTGACTGTGAAACATCAGCCTGCTTTTTTGTGTCAGGCTCACAGCGTATACTGTGCCCACTTGCCCAGTGGCACCACTCATATCTTGTTTAATAGTAGTGTAAGTGTACATTTAAAAAAAAAAACTTTTTTGACTGTGAAACCTCAGTCTGTTTTTTTGTGTCAGGCTCACAGCGTATACTGTGCCCACTTCCCCAGTGCCACCACTCATATCTTGTTTAATAGTAGTGTAAGTGTACATTTAAAAAAAAAAAAACTTTTTGGACTGTTGAACATCAGTCTGCTTGTGTAATCTAATTGCAGTTGCCTGCCTGCCAGCGTGTGTGTCAGGCTCACAGAGTATACTGTGCCCACTAGCCCAGTGCCACCACTCATATCTGGTGTAACAGTAGTGTAAATTTAAAAAAAAAAACTTTTTTGACCGTGAAACAGTCTGCTTGTGTAATCTAATTGCAGTTGCCTGCCTGCCAGCGTGTGTGTCAGGCTCACAGCGTATACTATGCCCACTTGCCCAGTGCCACCACTCATATCTTGTTTAATAGTAGTGTATATTTTTTAAAAAAAACTTTTTTGACTGTGAAACATCAGCCTGCTTTTTTGTGTCAGGCTCACAGCGTATACTGTGCCCACTTGCCCAGTGGCACCACTCATATCTTGTTTAATAGTAGTGTAAGTGTACATTTAAAAAAAAAAACTTTTTTGACTGTGAAACCTCAGTCTGTTTTTTTGTGTCAGGCTCACAGCGTATACTGTGCCCACTTCCCCAGTGCCACCACTCATATCTTGTTTAATAGTAGTGTAAGTGTACATTTAAAAAAAAAAAACTTTTTTGACTGTGAAACATCAGTCTGCTTTTCTGTGTCAGGCTCACAGCGTATACTGTGCCCATTTGTCCAGTGCCACCACTCATATCTTGTTTAATAGATGTGTAATTGTACATTTAAAAAAAAAAAACTTTTTGGACTGTTAAACATCAGTCTGCTTTTTTGTGTCAGGCTCACAGTGTATACTGTGCCCACTTGCCCAGTGCCACCACTCATATCTTGTTTAATAGTAGTGTAAGTGTACATTTAAAAAAAAAAAAAACTTTTTGGACTGTGAAACATCAGCCTGCTTTTTTGTGTCAGGCTCACAGCGTATACTGTGCCCACTTGCCCAGTGGCACCACTCATATCTTGTTTAATAGTAGTGTAAGTGTACATTTAAAAAAAAAAAACTTTTTGACTGTGAAACCTCAGTCTGTTTTTTTGTGTTAGGCTCACAGCGTATACTGTGCCCACTTCCCCAGTGCCACCACTCATATCTTGTTTAATAGTAGTGTAAGTGTACATTTAAAAAAAAAAAACTTTTTTGACTGTGAAACATCAGTCTGCTTTTCTGTGTCAGGCTCACAGCGTATACTGTGCCCATTTGTCCAGTGCCACCACTCATATCTTGTTTAATAGATGTGTAATTGTACATTTAAAAAAAAAAAACTTTTTGGACTGTTAAACATCAGTCTGCTTTTTTGTGTCAGGCTCACAGTGTATACTTTGCCCACTTGCCCAGTGCCACCACTCATATCTTGTTTAATAGTAGTGTAAGTGTACATTTAAAAAAAAAAAAACTTTTTGGACTGTGAAACATCATTCTGCTTTTTTGTGTCAGGCTCACAGCGTATACTGTGCCCACTTGCCCAGTGCCACCACTCATATCTTGTTTAATAGTAGTGTAAGTGTACATTTAAAAAAAAAAAAACTTTTTGGACTGTGAAACATCAGTCTGCTTTTTTGTGTCAGGCTCACAGCGTATACTGTGCCCACTTGCCCAGTGCCACCACTCATATCTTGTTTAATAGTAGTGTAAGTGTACATTTAAAAAAAAAAAATTTTGACTGTGAAACATCAGTCTGCTTTTTTGTGTCAGGCTCACAGCGTATACTGTGCCCACTTGCCCAGTGCCACCACTCATATCTTGTTTAATAGTAGTGTAAGTGTACATTTAAAAAAAACAAAAAACTTTTTGGACTGTTAAACATCAGTCTGCTTTTTTGTGTCAGGCTCACAGCGTATACTGTGCCCACTTGCCCAGTGCCACCACTCATATCTTGTTTAATAGTAGTGTAAGTGTACATTTAAAAAAAAAAAAACCTTTTTGACTGCGAAACATCAGTCTGCTTTTTTGTGTCAGGCTCACAGCGTATACTGTGCCCACTTGAACAGTGCCACCACTCATATCTTGTTTAATAGTAGTGTAAGTGTACATTTAAAAAAAACTAAATTTTTTGACTGTGAAACATCAGTCTGCTTTTTTGTGTCCGGCTCACAGCGTATACTGTGTCCACTTGCCCAGTGCCACCACTCATATCTTGTTTAATAGTAGTGTAAGTGTACATTTAAAAAAAAAAAAAACTTTTTTGATTGTGAAACATCAGTCTGCTTTTTTGTGTCAGGCTCACAGCGTATACTTTGCCCACTTGCCCAGTGGCACCACTCATATCTTGTTTAATAGTAGTGTAAGTGTACATTTGAAAAAAAAACTTTTTGGACTGTGAAACATCAGTCTGCTTTTTTGTGTCAGGCTCACAGCGTATACTGTGCCCACTTGCCCAGTGCCACCACTCATATCTTGTTTAATAGTAGTGTAAGTGTACATTTAAAAAAAAAAAAAAAACTTTTTGGACTGTTGAACATCAGTCTGCTTGTGTAATCTAATTGCAGTTGCCTGCCTGCCAGCGTGTGTGTCAGGCTCACAGAGTATACTGTGCCCACTAGCCCAGTGCCACCACTCATATCTGGTGTAACAGTAGTGTAAATTTAAAAAAAAAAACTTTTTTGACCGTGAAACAGTCTGCTTGTGTAATCTAATTGCAGTTGCCTGCCTGCCAGCGTGTGTGTCAGGCTCACAGCGTATACTGTGCCCACTTGCCCAGTGCCACCACTCATATCTTGTTTAATAGTAGTGTATATTTTTTAAAAAAAAACTTTTTTGACTGTGAAACATCAGTCTGCTTTTTTGTGTCAGGCTCACAGCGTATACTGTGCCCACTTGCCCAGTGCCACCACTCATATCTTGTTTAATAGTAGTGTAAGTGTACATTTAAAAAAAAAAAAACTTTTTGGACTGTGAAACATCAGTCTGCTTTTTTGTGTCAGGCTCACAGCGTATACTGTGCCCACTTGCCCAGTGCCACCACTCATATCTTGTTTAATAGTAGTGTAAGTGTACATTTAAAAAAAAAAAAACTTTTTGGACTGTGAAACATCAGTCTGCTTTTTTGTGTCAGGCTCACAGCGTATACTGTGCCCACTTGCCCAGTGCCACCACTCATATCTTGTTTAATAGTAGTGTAAGTGTACATTTAAAAAAAAAAAAATTTTGACTGTGAAACATCAGTCTGCTTTTTTGTGTCAGGCTCACAGCGTATACTGTGCCCACTTGCCCAGTGCCACCACTCATATCTTGTTTAATAGTAGTGTAAGTGTACATTTAAAAAAAACAAAAAACTTTTTGGACTGTTAAACATCAGTCTGCTTTTTTGTGTCAGGCTCACAGCGTATACTGTGCCCACTTGCCCAGTGCCACCAGTCATATCTTGTTTAATAGTAGTGTAAGTGTACATTTAAAAAAAAAAAACCTTTTTGACTGCGAAACATCAGTCTGCTTTTTTGTGTCAGGCTCACAGCGTATACTGTGCCCACTTGAACAGTGCCACCACTCATATCTTGTTTAATAGTAGTGTAAGTGTACATTTAAAAAAAAAAAACTTTTTTGACTGTGAAACCTCAGTCTGCTTTTTTGTGTCAGGCTCACAGCGTATACTGTGCCCACTTCCCCAGTGTCACCACTCATATCTTGTTTAATAGTAGTGTAAGTGTACATTTAAAAAAACAAAAAACTTTTTTGACTGTGAAACATCAGTCTGCTTTTTTTGTGTCAGGCTCACAGCGTATACTGTGCCCATTTGTCCAGTGCCACCACTCATATCTTGTTTAATAGATGTGTAATTGTACATTTAAAAAAAAAAAAAACTTTTTGGACTGTTAAACATCAGTCTGCTTTTTTGTGTCAGGCTCACAGTGTATACTGTGCCCACTTGCCCAGTGCCACCACTCATATCTTGTTTAATAGTAGTGAAAGTGTACATTTAAAAAAAAAAAAAACTTTTTTGATTGTGAAACATCAGTCTGCTTTTTTGTGTCAGGCTCACAGCGTGTACTTTGCCCACTTGCCCAGTGGCACCACTCATATCTTGTTTAATAGTAGTGTAAGTGTACATTTGAAAAAAAAAAAACTTTTTGGACTGTGAAACATCAGTCTGCTTTTTTGTGTCAGGCTCACAGCGTATACTGTGCCCACTTGCCCAGTGCCACCACTCATATCTTGTTTAATAGTAGTGTAAGTGTACATTTAAAAAAAAAAAAACTTTTTGGACTGTGAAACATCAGTCTGCTTTTTTGTGTCAGGCTCACAGCGTATACTGTGCCCACTTGCCCAGTGCCACCACTCATATCTTGTTTAATAGTAGTGTAAGTGTACATTTAAAAAAAACAAAAAACTTTCTGGACTGTTAAACATCAGTCTGCTTTTTTGTGTCAGGCTCACAGCGTATACTGTGCCCACTTGCCCAGTGCCACCACTCATATCTTGTTTAATAGTAGTGTAAGTGTACATTTAAAAAAAAAAAAACTTTTTGGACTGTGAAACATCAGTCTGCTTTTTTGTGTCAGGCTCACAGCGTATACTGTGCCCACTTGCCCAGTGCCACCACTCATATCTTGTTTAATAGTAGTGTAAGTGTACATTTAAAAAAAACAAAAAACTTTCTGGACTGTTAAACATCAGTCTGCTTTTTTGTGTCAGGCTCACAGCGTATACTGTGCCCACTTGCCCAGTGCCACCACTCATATCTTGTTTAATAGTAGTGTAAGTGTACATTTAAAAAAAAAAAACCTTTTTGACTGCGAAACATCAGTCTGCTTTTTTGTGTCAGGCTCACAGCGTATACTGTGCCCACTTGAACAGTGCCACCACTCATATCTTGTTTAATAGTAGTGTAAGTGTACATTTAAAAAAAACTAAGTTTTTTGACTGTGAAACATCAGTCTGCTTTTTTGTGTCCGGCTCACAGCGTATACTGTGCCCACTTGCCCAGTGCCACCACTCATATCTTGTTTAATAGTAGTGTAAGTGTACATTTAAAAAAAAAAAAACTTTTTTGATTGTGAAACATCAGTCTGCTTTTTTGTGTCAGGCTCACAGCGTATACTTTGCCCACTTGCCCAGTGGCACCACTCATATCTTGTTTAATAGTAGTGTAAGTGTACATTTGAAAAAAAAACTTTTTGGACTGTGAAACATCAGTCTGCTTTTTTGTGTCAGGCTCACAGCGTATACTGTGCCCACTTGCCCAGTGCCACCACTCATATCTTGTTTAATAGTAGTGTAAGTGTACATTTAAAAAAAACAAAAAACTTTCTGGACTGTTAAACATCAGTCTGCTTTTTTGTGTCAGGCTCACAGCGTATACTGTGCCCACTTGCCCAGTGCCACCACTCATATCTTGTTTAATAGTAGTGTAAGTGTACATTTAAAAAAAAAAAAACTTTTTGGACTGTGAAACATCAGTCTGCTTTTTTGTGTCAGGCTCACAGCGTATACTGTGCCCACTTGCCCAGTGCCACCACTCATATCTTGTTTAATAGTAGTGTAAGTGTACATTTAAAAAAAACAAAAAACTTTTTGGACTGTTAAACATCAGTCTGCTTTTTTGTGTCAGGCTCACAGCGTATACTGTGCCCACTTGCCCAGTGCCACCACTCATATCTTGTTTAATAGTAGTGTAAGTGTACATTTAAAAAAAAAAAACCTTTTTGACTGCGAAACATCAGTCTGCTTTTTTGTGTCAGGCTCACAGCGTATACTGTGCCCACTTGAACAGTGCCACCACTCATATCTTGTTTAATAGTAGTGTAAGTGTACATTTAAAAAAAACTAAGTTTTTTGACTGTGAAACATCAGTCTGCTTTTTTGTGTCCGGCTCACAGCGTATACTGTGCCCACTTGCCCAGTGCCACCACTCATATCTTGTTTAATAGTAGTGTAAGTGTACATTTAAAAAAAAAAAAACTTTTTTGATTGTGAAACATCAGTCTGCTTTTTTGTGTCAGGCTCACAGCGTATACTTTGCCCACTTGCCCAGTGGCACCACTCATATCTTGTTTAATAGTAGTGTAAGTGTACATTTGAAAAAAAAACTTTTTGGACTGTGAAACATCAGTCTGCTTTTTTGTGTCAGGCTCACAGCGTATACTGTGCCCACTTGCCCAGTGCCACCACTCATATCTTGTTTAATAGTAGTGTAAGTGTACATTTAAAAAAAACAAAAAACTTTTTGGACTGTTGAACATCAGTCTGCTTGTGTAATCTAATTGCAGTTGCCTGCCTGCCAGCGTGTGTGTCAGGCTCACAGAGTATACTGTGCCCACTAGCCCAGTGCCACCACTCATATCTGGTGTAACAGTAGTGTAAATTTAAAAAAAAAAACTTTTTTGACCGTGAAACAGTCTGCTTGTGTAATCTAATTGCAGTTGCCTGCCTGCCAGCGTGTGTGTCAGGCTCACAGCGTATACTGTGCCCACTTGCCCTATGCCACCACTCATATCTTGTTTAATAGTAGTGTATATTTTTTTAAAAAAACTTTTTTGACTGTGAAACATCAGTCTGCTTTTTTGTGTCAGGCTCACAGCGTATACTGTGCCCACTTGCCCAGAGGCACCACTCATATCTTGTTTAATAGTAGTGTAAGTGTACATTTAAAAAAAAAAACTTTTTTGACTGTGAAACCTCAGTCTGCTTTTTTGTGTCAGGCTCACAGCGTATACTGTGCCCACTTGCCCAGTGCCACCACTCATATCTTGTTTAATAGTAGTGTAAGTGTACATTTAAAAAAAAAAAACTTTTTTGACTGTGAAACATCAGTCTGCTTTTTTTGTGTCAGGCTCACAGCGTATACTGTGCCCATTTGTCCAGTGCCACCACTCATATCTTGTTTAATAGATGTGTAATTGTACATTTAAAAAAAAAAAACTTTTTGGACTGTTAAACATCAGTCTGCTTTTTTGTGTCAGGCTCACAGTGTATACTGTGCCCACTTGCCCAGTGCCACCACTCATATCTTGTTTAATAGTAGTGAAAGTGTACATTTAAAAAAAAAAAAAACTTTTTTGATTGTGAAACATCAGTCTGCTTTTTTGGGTCAGGCTCACAGCGTATACTTTGCCCACTTGCCCAGTGGCACCACTCATATCTTGTTTAATAGTAGTGTAAGTGTACATTTGAAAAAAAAAAAACTTTTTGGACTGTGAAACATCAGTCTGCTTTTTGTGTCAGGCTCACAGCGTATACTGTGCCCACTTGCCCAGTGCCACCACTCATATCTTGTTTAATAGTAGTGTAAGTGTACATTTAAAAAAAAAAAATTTTGACTGTGAAACATCAGTCTACTTTTTTGTGTCAGGCTCACAGCGTATACTGTGCCCACTTGCCCAGTGCCACCACTCATATCTTGTTTAATAGTAGTGTAAGTGTACATTTAAAAAAAAAAAAAAAACTTTTTGGACTGTTAAACATCAGTCTGCTTTTTTGTGTCAGGCTCACAGCGTATACTGTGCCCACTTGCCCAGTGCCACCACTCATATCTTGTTTAATAGTAGTGTAAGTGTACATTTAAAAAAAACTAAATTTTTTGACTGTGAAACATCAGTCTGCTTTTTTGTGTCCGGCTCACAGTGTATACTGTGCCCACTTGCCCAGTGCCACCACTCATATCTTGTTTAATAGTAGTGTAAGTGTACATTTAAAAAAAAAAAAATTTTGGACTGTTAAACATCAGTCTGCTTTTTTGTGTCAGGCTCACAGTGTATACTGTGCCCACTTGCCCAGTGCCACCACTCATATCTTGTTTAATAGTAGTGAAAGTGTATATTTAAAAAAAAAAAACTTTTTTGATTGTGAAACATCAGTCTGCTTTTTTTGTGTCAGGCTCACAGCGTATACTGTGCTCACTTGCCCAGTGCCACCACTCATATCTTGTTTAATAGTAGTGTAAGTGTACATTTAAAAAAAAAAAAAAAAAAAAAAACTTTTTGGACTGTGAAACATCAGTCTGCTTTTTTTGTGTCAGGCTCACAGCGTATACTGTGCCCACTTGTCCAGTGCCACCACTCATATCTTGTTTAATAGTAGTGTAAGTGTACATTTAAAAAAAAAAAAAAAAAAAAAACTTTTTGGACTGTGAAACATCAGTCTGCTTTTTTGTGTCAGGCTCACAGCGTATACTGTGCCCATTTGCCCAGTGCCACCACTCATATCTTGTTTAATAGTAGTGTAAGTGTACATTTAAAAAAAAAAAAACACACTAGTTTGAAGAAATGTGTGATGCGCAACCATCATTGACAGAGGATGTAGATAACAGTGATATGTCTCAGTCAGGCAGCATTACAGACATGGACGTACGGTGTGATGATGATGATGTTGCACCCGCTGCTGCTTTCTTTGTTGAGTTGTCAGATACAAGTGAAGCGGTTGATGATGAGGATGCGTCCGTGGATGTCACGTGGGTGCCCGCTAGAAGAGAAGAAGAACAGGGGGAAAGTCCAGATTGGGAGACAGAGAGGAGGAGGAGGAGACGAGTTGGAAGCAGGGGGAGGTCGTCGCAAGGAGCTAGTGGCACAGTCAGACAGCATGCATAGGCACCCGGGGTTAGCCAGACAGCATGCCAATCAACGCATGCTGTTGCCACCACCAGAATGCCGTCATCGCAGAGCTCAGCAGTGTGGCATTTTTTTTGTGTGTCTGCCTCTGACAACAGCGATGCCATTTGCAACCTGTGCCAAAAGAAACTGAGTCATGGGAAGTCTTACACCCACCTTGGTCCAACTGCTTTGCGAAGGCACATGATCGCACATCACAAACGCCTATGGGATCAACACATGAGTACAAGCAGAACACAAACTCAAAGCCGCCATCCTCCTCCTGGTCCAGCATCTTCAGCCACATCAACCACTGCTGTCCTCCTTGTCTCTCAACCATCCGCCACTCCATTTCTCACCTTGAGCAGTTCCTGCTCATCAGCCCACAGTCTGGTGTCTGTCAAGGACATGTTTGAGCGTAAGAAGCCAATGTCACAAAGTCACCCCCTTGCTCGGCGTCTGACAGCTGGCTTGTCTGAACTCTTAGCCCTCCAGCTTTTACCATACAAGCTGGTGGAGTCTGAGGCGTTCAAAAAATTTGTAGCTATTGGGACACCACAGTGGAAGGTACCCGGCCGAAATTTCTTTGCACAAAAGGCAATCCCCAACCTGTACTCGATTGTGCAAAAGGAAGTAATGGCATGTCTGGCACACAGTGTTGGGGCAAGGGTCCATCTGACCACTGATACCTGGTCTGCAAAGCATGGTCAGGGCAGGTATATCACCTACACTGCGCATTGGGTAAACCTGCTGACGACTGCCAAGCATGGAATGCGTGGCTCTGCAGAGGAGTTGGTGACACCGCCACGACTTGCAGGCAGGCCTGCTGCCACCTCCTCTACTCCTCCTACTCCATCCTCTTCCATAACCTCCTCGGCTGAGTCCTCTTCTGCTGCTGCATTTTGCTCCACATCAACGGCACCTGCCCAGCTCCCCAGGTACTATTCCACATACCGGATACGGCAGTGTCATGCCGTCTTGGGGTTGACTTGCCTGAAAGCAGAGAGTCACACCGGCCCAGCACTCCTGTCCGCCCTGAACACACAGGTGGATCAGTGGCTGACTCCGCACCAACTGGAGATCAGCAAAGTGGTTTCTGACAACGGAAGAAATTTGGTGGCGGCATTGAATTTGGGCAAGTTGACACATGTGCCGTGCATGGCACATGTGTGTAATCTGATCGTACAACGCTTTGTGCATAAGTACCCAGGCTTACAGGACGTCCTGAAGCAGGCCAGGAAGGTGTGTGGCCATTTCAGGTGTTCCTACACGGCCATGGCGCACTTTTCAGATATCCAGCAGCGAAACAACATGCCAGTGAGGCGCTTGAATCGCGACAGGCTGACACGTTGGAATTCAACACTCCTAATGTTTGACCACCTGCTCCAACAAGAAAAAGCCGTTAACGACTATTTGTATGACCGGGGTGCTAGGACAGCCTCTGCGGAGCTGGAAATTTTTTTGCCACGTTACTGGATGCTCATGCGCAATGCATGTAGGCTCATGCGTCCTTTTGAGGAGGTGACAAACCTAGTTAGTCGCACCGAAGGCACCATCAGCGACATCATACCATTTGTTTTCTTCCTGGAGCGTGCCCTGCGAAGAGTGCTGGATCAGGCCGTAGATGAGCGTGAAGAGGAAGAGTTGTGGTGTCCATCACCACCAGAAACAGCCTTATCAGCATCGCTTGCTGGACCTGCGGCAACGCAGGAAGAGGATTGTGAGGAAGAGGAGTCAGAGGAGGAATGTGGCTTTGAGGAAGCGGAGGAAGACCAACCACAACAGGCATCCCAGGGTGCTCGTTGTCACCTATCTGGTACCCATGGTGTTGTATGTGGCTGGGGGGAAGAAGATACCTTCAGTGAGATCACTGAGGATGAGGAACGGGACATGAGTAGCTCGGCATCCAACCTTGTGCAAATGGGGTCTTTCATGCTGTCGTGCCTGTTGAGGGACCCTCGTATAAAAAAGCTGAAGGAGAACGACCTGTACTGGGTTTCCACGCTACTAGACCCCCGGTATAAGCATAAAGTGACTGAAATGTTACAGAATTACCGCAAGAAAGGATGCAACAGTTCCAAAATAAATTAAAAAGTATGCTTTACACAGCGTATAAGGGTGATGTCACAGCACAACGGGAATCTAACAGGGGAAGAGGTGAAAGTAATCCTCCTCCTCCCACGACCACGCCGGCAAGGACAGGATGCTTTACAGATGTGTTGTTGATGGAGGACAGATGTGTTGTTGATGGAGGACAAGGCACCATCAGCGACATCATACCATTTGTTTTCTTCCTGGAGCGTGCCCTGCGAAGAGTGCTGGATCAGGCCATAGATGAGCGTGAAGAGGAAGAGTTGTGGTGTCCATCACCACCAGAAACAGCCTTATCAGCATCGCTTGCTGGACCTGCGGCAACGCAGGAAGAGGATTGTGAGGAAGAGGAGTCAGAGGAGGAAAGTGGCTTTGAGGAAGCTGAGGAAGACCAACCACAACAGGCATCCCAGGGTGCTCGTTGTCACCTATCTGGTACCCGTGGTGTTGTATGTGGCTGGGGGGAAGAAGATACCTTCAGTGAGATCACTGAGGATGAGGAACGGGACATGAGTAGCTCGGCATCCAACCTTGTGCAAATGGGGTCTTTCATGCTGTCGTGCCTGTTGAGGGACCCTCGTATAAAAAAGCTGAAGGAGAACGACCTGTACTGGGTTTTCACGCTACTAAACCCCCGGTATAAGCATAAAGTGCCTGAAATGTTACAGAATTACCGCAAGAAAGGATGCAACAGTTCCAAAATAAATTAAAAAGTATGCTTTACACAGCGTATAAGGGTGATGTCACAGCACAACGGGAATCTAACAGGGGAAGAGGTGAAAGTAATCCTCCTCCTCCCACGACCACGCCGGCAAGGACAGGACGCTTTACAGATGTGTTGTTGATGGAGGACATGCGGAGCTTTTTAAGTCCTATGCATCGCCACAGCCCTTCGAAGTTCACCCTCAGAGAACGACTCGACCGACAGGTAGCAGACTACCTCGCCTTAACTGCAGATCTCGACACTCTGAGGAGCGATGAACCCCTTGACTACTGGGTGTGCAGGCTTGACCTGTGACCTGAGCTATCCCAATTTGCGATAGAACTTCTGGCCTGCCCCGCTTCAAGTGTCCTGTCAGAAAGGAGCTTCAGTGCAGCAGGAGGTATTGTCACTGAGAAGAGAAGTCGCCTAGGTCAAAAAAGTCTAGATTACCTCACCTTTATTAAGATGAATGAGGGATGGATCCCGAAGGGACTGACATTGGGCGATACATTCGACTAATAAAGGCCTGATGAGATGAGCTGCCTTGGGCTAAAAATGGTCCACACGCTGTTGTATTTTATCTCTGAATGCCGGATGACTTGCGTGACTTATCCGCCACCAACTAGGGTACAAGCCGCAATGTTTTAGGACACTTTCTGCCTGGGAAACAAACATCAATTTTTCTGGCCGCTGCTACAGTAGCCATATACACGTCCCCTGATAGGGGACGTAACAGGGATTAAACTGATAAGAATAGTACTACTTAACACACCACTCATATCTGATATCTGGTGGCACAGTAGATTGCACGTGCAGTGCCCCAAATTTGAAGTAGCAGGACCGACCGACCAATCATCTTTTTCCATCTCCCGGTTCCTAAAATCCCTGCCATATACACGTCCCCTCAAAGGGGACCTAACACGGATTAAACTGATAAGAATAGTACTACTTAACACACCACTCATATCTGGTGGCACAGTAGATTGCACGCGCAGTGCCCCAAATTTGAAGTAGGAGTACCGACCGACCAAGCATCTTTTTCTATCTCCCGGTTCCTAAAATCCATGCCATATACACGTCCCCTGATAGGGGACGTAACACGGATTAAACTGATAAGAATAGTACTACTTAACACACCACTCATATCTGGTGGCACAGTCGATTGCACGCGCAGTGCCCCAAATTTGAAGTAGGAGGACCGACCGACATAGCATCTTTTTCCATCTCCCGGTTCCTAAAATCCATGCCATATACACATCCCCTGATAGGGGACGTAACAGGGATTAAACTAATAAGAATAGTACTACTTAACACACCACTCATATCTGGTGGCACAGTAGATTGCACGCGCAGTGCCCCAAATTTGAAGTAGGAGGACCGACCGACCAAGCATCTTTTTCATCTCCCGGTTCCTAAAATCCATGCCATATACACGTCCCCTGATAGGGGACGTAACAGCGATTAAAATGATAAGAATAGTACTACTTAACACACCACTCATATCTGGTGGAACAGTAGATTGCACGCGCAGTGCCCCGAATTTGAAGTAGGAGGACCGACCGACCAAGCATCTTTTTCCATCTCCCAGTTCCTAAAATCCATGCCATATACACGTCCCCTGATAGGGGACGTAACAGGGATTAAACTGATAGGAATAATACTAATTAACACACCTTATAATAAAGCAGAGAGAGGCAACGCAGAGAGAGGAGTCTGAAGAAGAGGAGTCAGAGGAGGAAGGTGGCTTACATATATTTTAGAACTGTCTTAATTGTAGATAACTAAGAATTTATTTCAGCTTAGATAAATGAGCATACAAATTAGTTGTTTGCACAAATAATAGATACTATTTTGATGCTTTAAATTAGAATTGTATTAGAATCAATTGTGGCCATATAGCTGATTGTATTGCTTGAATGTTAGTAGCTAATATCTTGTAATCCCATTGTGTTAATTAAATGAAATTAAATTGTGAATAAGGCTAGTTATAAGGTTACAATTTGGTTTGCTTTGTAAAGAGGAGTATAGCATATTATAATAATTTAAACACTGTATAGTTTGACTCATATTCTGGCTCCTACAAATTTATTTCGATGTGTCTATAGATATTAACTAATAAAATTAATTCAGGAATTTATATTAATTTTATGGTTTTAGTATATGCATATTGATTGAGGGTTTATTTAAAAAAAAATATATATTAAATATATTATGTTATAACCCGCCCATATACTGACACATTGGCCCTCAAAAGAGCCTTTTGTGGGGCATTGCCCAAAAGATAATAGCTCTTTTACCTATAAAAAAATTTAAAAGTTCCCAATAACAGTAAAACCCACCAACCAGCCATCCCCCACAAAATAAAAAAACCTTAATCTGAAAAATCCTAAACTACCCATTGCCCTGGAAAGGGCATTTGTATGGGCATTGCCCTTAAAAAGGCATTTAGCTCTTTTACTGCCCAAACCCTAATCTAAAAACAAAACCCACCCAAAAAACCCTTAAATAAACCTAACACTAACCCCGATGATCCACTTACAGTTTTTGAATTCCCACTTGAACAATCTTCATCCCGACGGAGAAGTCCTCATCCAGGCCGCAAGAAGACTTCATCCAGATGGCCTCTTCAATCTTCATCCCAGCGGCATATACTATCTTGATCCCGGCGGCACGGAGCAGGTCCATCCTGAAGACATCTGGTGCAGAGCATCCTCTTCATACGGTCGCTGACGTATACTGAATCTTCAATGCAAGGTACATGATTCAAAATGCTGTCCCTAGCATTCCTATTGGCTGAAAGATTTGAATTAGCCATTAGAATGAGAGCTGCTAAAATCCTATTGGCTGTTCAAATCAGCCAATAGGATTTAAGCAGCTCTAATTATGTTGGATGATGAATCAGCCAATAGAATGAGAGCTGCTTAAATACGATTGGCTGATTTGAACAGCCAATATGTAATGCTCGTGGGATACTCCTCTATCAGACCGAACTCGGCCAGTAGTCTTGTTATCCCGGCATCAAGCAGAGAAAGTTAGTAAGATGAGGAAGGCGGCACTCACCACAGGCAGGAGAGTCCCCAGTGGTAGGTAATGGCAGAACAGTCCAAGTACAAACCACTAGAATGGTCAGGTAGGCAGGGTTTGGCAATGGTAAAGAAGTCCAAGGGCACACCACTATAATGGTCAGACAGGCAGAGTTTGGCAACTGTAAAGCAGTCCAAGGGCACACCACTAGAAAGGACAGGCAGGCAGGGTTCGGCAACAAAGAGGCAATCCAGAACAACAGGGGTTAATAAGCCGAGTATTCAGACAGGCAGGGTTCAGCAGCAGTATATCAATCCAGCAATTTAGGGGTTAAACAGGCAGAGTAGTCAGGGAGGCAGGGTTCAGCAGCAGTATATCAATCCAGCAATTTAGGGGTTGAACAGGCAGAGTAGTCAGACAGGCAGGGTTCATACACAAATAGGCTAAATGAAACAATTATCTATCACACCCAGGAGCACACAAAGTAACACATATACTTGGGCAGTGATAGATCGTTGTGACAGGACTTACATAGGCACAGATTTTGCACCACAGGTGTCTGAACCGGCATCAGGAGAGAGAGGAGCGTACGGCGATGACAATAAGCAGGGAAGGAGATGCTGCGCCCCTAGCAATGGCTAGAGCATGACATAGCCCCTTTCTTAAGAGTTCACTCAGGGAACTGGAGTCAGCCTCAAAGGATGAGCAGCATGGAATCTGGAGACCAAAGAAGGAGCATGCACATAACGGGCAGGAACCCAGGAACGATCTGCCACAGAGTAAGCCTTCCAATGTATCAGATACTGCACCTAAAAACCCCTATCCTAAAACCAGGGGTCAAGTCGAGCGGGAATGCATGGGAATGGTGTTCCTGCACTATTTTTTCAGGTGGAACTAAGTTCCCGCTGGATAGAGAACAGAAATGCTTCAGTAAACACTGCTGCTGCTGGTTGGAAGAGCTGAAGCACAGTCTGGTTATAGGGATAGTGAGATCCTCAAGAAATGGGCAGTGACACTTCCTACAATACACTAAATGAAAGCCTGTCAGCAATCTTGCTGTGTGATCACCCCACACTGTGTGGAACACATGGTGCTTACATTACTGTGTTGCTTTCTCTGGGGTTATTTAACTCCCCTCAGCAGAAATAGGACTATTGCACCTTCAGTGGGTGAGACTATGGGGGGTAGTTATCAAGCCGTCTACTTTACCTGCCTTCGCCGGTTCAATACGCCCGCCTAAGCTCGCCTACCATCGCCGCCGTGGACCTTCAAAATTTCACCCAAGTTATCAAAAAAGCTTTCAAAAAGCTGCGCACCAAGTACGGGGCGATGAGCAGTGGACTGTGAGAGTTATCACTCATCCGATCTCGCTGCTCTTCGGCTTTTTGACAGCTTTATTGATACCCCTGTCACTAAGCACCCACACTAACTACACTGTTCTACACCCTATACCTGTGCCCCTGGAGCCCCCCGCAACTCAATAAAGTTATTAACCCCTAAACTGCCGCTCCTAGACCCCGCCGCAACTCTTATAAATGTATTAACCCCTAAACCGCCGCTCCCGGACACCGCCGCCACCTACATTATACCTATTAAACCCTAATCTGCCCCCCTTATATCGCCGCCACTTATAATAAAGTTATTAACCCCTATCCTGTGGATCCTGGACCTCGCTGCAACTAAATAAATAGTTTAACCCCTAAACCGCCGCTCCCGGACCACACCGCAACCTATATTAAACTTATTAACCCCTAATCTGCCCCCCCTACACCGTCGCCACCTATAATAAATTTATTAACCACTATCCTGCCCCCCCTACACCGCCGCCACTGTAATAAAATTATTAACCCCTAAACCTAAGTCTAACACTAACCCTAACACCCCCCTAACTTAAATATTAATTCAATAAATCTAAATAATATTTCTCTTATTACCTAAGTTAATCCTATTTAAAACTAAATACTTACCTTTAAAATAAACCCTAATATAGCTACAATATAATAATAATTATATTGTAGCTATTTTAGGATTTATTTTTATTTTACAGGCAACTTTCAATTTATTTTAACTAGGTACAATAGCTATTAAATAGTTATTAACTATTTAATAGCTACCTAGTTAAAATAAAGAGAAATTAACCTGTAAAATAAAAACTAACCTAAGTTACAATTACACCTAACACTACACTATACTTTAATAAATTATTCCTATTTAAAACTAAATACTTACCTGTAAAATAAACCCTAAGATAGCTACAATGTAATTAATAATTACATTGTAGCTATTTTAGGATTTATATTTATTTAACAGGTAACTTTGTATTTATTTTAGCTAGTTAGAATAGTTATTAAATAGTTATTAACTATTTAATAACTACCTAGCTAAAAGAAATACAAAATTACCTGTAAAATAAATCCTAACCTAAGTTACAATTAAACCTAACACTACACTATCATTAAATTAATTAAATAAATTACCTACAAATAACTACAATTAAATACAATTAAATAAACTAACTAAAGTACAAAAAATAAAAAAAGCTAAGTTACAAAAAAAAGTTACAAACATTTAAAAAATATTACAACAATTTTAAGCTACTTACACCTAATCTAAGCCCCCTAATAAAATAACAAATCCCCCAAAATAAAAAAATGCCCTACCCTATTCTAAATTAAAAAGTTACCAGCTCTTTTACCTTACCAGCCCATAAAAGGGCCTTTTGCGGGGCATGCCCCAAAGAATTCTGCTCTTTTGCCTGTAAAAGAAAAATACAACCCCCCCCAACATTAAAACCCACCACCCACATACCCCTAATCTAACCCAAACCCCCCTTAAATAAACCTAACACTACCCCCCTGAAGATCATCCTACCTTGAGTCATCTTCAGCCAGCCGACCACCGATGGAACCGAAGAGGAGATCTGGAGCGGCAGAAGTCATCATCCAAGGGGCGCTGAAGAAGTCTTCCATCCGATGAAGTCATCATCCAGGCGGCGCTGAAGAAGTCTTCCATCCAGGCGATGTCATCTTCCAAGCGGCGTCTTCAATCTTCTTTCTTCCGGATCCATCTTCATCCCGCCTACGCGGAACATCCTTCTTCCCCGACGGCCGACGACTGAATGAAGGTTCCTTTAAAGGACGTCATTAAAGATGACGTCCCTTCAATTCTCATTGGCTAATAGGATTCTATCAGCCAATCGGAATTAAGGTAGGAAAAATCTGGTTGGCTGATTGAATCAGCCAATCAGATTGAAGTTCAATCCGATTGCCTGATCCAATCAGCCAATCAGATTGAGCTCACATTCTATTGGCTGTTCCGATCAGCCAATAGAATGCAAGCTCAATCTGATTGGCTGATTGGATCAGCCAATTGGATTGAACTTCAATCTGATTGGCTGATTCAATCAGCCAATCAGATTTTTCCTACCTTAATTCCGATTGGCTGATAGAATCCTATCAGCCAATCGGAATTGAAGGGACGCCATCTTGGATGATGTCCCTTAAAGGAACCTTCATTCAGTCGTCGGCCATCGGGGAAGAAGGATGTACCGCGTCGGCGGGATGAAGATGTATCCGGAAGAAAGAAGATTGAAGACGCCGCTTGGAAGATGACATCGCCCGGATGGAAGACTTCTTCAGCGCCGCCTGGATGATGACTTCATCGGATGGAAGACTTCTTCAGCGCCCCTTGGATGATGACTTCTGCCGCTCCGGATCTCCTCTTCGGTTCCATCGGTGGTCGGCTGGCAGAAGACAACTCAAGGTAGGATGATCTTCAGGGGGTAGTGTTAGGTTTATTTAAGGGGGGTTTGGGTTAGATTAGGGGTATGTGGGTGGTGGGTTTTAATGTTAGGGGGGGTTGTATTTTTCTTTTACAGGCAAAAGAGCAGAATTATTTGGGGCATGCCCCGCAAAAGGCCCTTTTAAGGGCTGGTAAGGTAAAAGAGCTGGTAACTTTTTAATTTAGAATAGGGTAGGGCATTTTTTTATTTTGGGGGGCTTTGTTATTTTATTAGGGGGCTTAGATTAGGTGTAAGTATCTTAAAATTGTTGTAATATTTTTTAAATGTTTGTAACTTTTTTTTTTGTAACAGCTTTTTTTATTTTTTGTACTTTAGTTAGTTTATTTAATTGTATTTAATTGTAGTTATTTGTAGTTAATTTATTTAATTAATTTAATGATAGTGTAGTGTTAGGTTTAATTGTATCTTAGGTTAGGATTTATTTTACATGTAATTTTGTATTTCTTTTAGCTAGGTAGTTATTAAATAGTTAATAACTATTTAATAACTATTCTAACTAGCTAAAATAAATACAAAGTTACCTGTAAAATAAATATAAATCCTAAAATAGCTACAATGTAATTATTAATTATATTGTAGCTATCTTAGGGTTTATTTTACAGGTAAGTATTTAGTTTTAAATAGGAATAATTTATTAAAGTATAGTGTAGTGATAGGTTTAATTGTAATTTAGGTTAGTTTTTATTTTACAGGTAAATTTCTCTTTATTTTAACTAGGTAGCTATTAAATAGTTATTAACTATTTAATAGCTATTGTACCTAGTTAAAATAAATTGATATTTGCCTGTAAAATAAACATAAATCCTAAAATAGCTACAATATAATTATTATTTATATTGTAGCTATATTATGTTTTATTTTAAAGGTAAGTATTTAGTTTTAAATAGGATTAATTTAGTTAATAAGAGAAATATTATTTAGATTTATTTAATTAATATTTAAGTTAGGGGGGTGTTAGGGTTAGTGTTAGACTTAGGTTTAGGGGTTAATAATTTTATTACAGTGGCGGCGGTGTAGGGGAGGGCAGGATAGGGGTTAATAAATTTATTATAGGTGACGACGGTGTAGGGGGGGCAGATTAGGGGTTAATAAGTTTAATATAGGTTGCGGCGGGGTCCGGGAGCGGCGGTTTAGGGTTTAAACTATTTATTTCATTGTGGCGAGGTCCGGGATCCGCAGGATAGGGGTTAATAACTTTATTATAGGTGGCGACGGTATAGGGGGGGCAGGATAGGGGTTAATAGGTATAATGTAGGTGGTGGTGGGCTCCGGGAGCCATGGTTTAGGGGTTAATAGGTATTATGTAGTTGGCGGTGGGCTCCGGGAGCGGCGGTTTAGGGGGTAATAACTTTATTTAGTTGCAGCGGTGTAGGGGGGGACAGATTAGGTGTGTTTAGACTCGGGGTACATGTTAGGGTGTTAGGTGTAGACAGCTCCCATAGAAATCAATGGGATGTCTGGCAGCAGCGAACATGAAATTTCGCTATGGTCAGACTCCCATTGATTTCTATGGGATCCGCCGCCTCCAGGGCAGCGGTTTGAAAACCAGGTACGCTGGGCCGGAAAAGTGCCGAGCGTACCTGCTAGTTTTTTGATAACTAGCAAAAGTAGTCAGATTGTGCCGCACTTGTGTGCGGAACATCTGTAGTGATGTAAGAATCGATCTGTGTTGGACTGAGTCCGGTGTATCGAAGCTTACATCACAAAATTCTACTTTTGCCGGTGTAAAGGGCTTGATAACTAAGGCAAATCAGCCTCGCCACAAATACGCTGCGGAATTCCAGCATATTTGAGGTTGACGGCTTGATAACTAGGGGCCTATGTGACAGAGGAAGATTCTCAGGCCCAAATGCAACCATTCAACCCTTCATTGGATTTAATTTGCTTCCATTAACCAAAGTGTATAGATTATAAACATATATATATATATAGTGTGTGTTTGTATATATGTATATATTATGAGGGGGATGGAAGTCTTGGTGAGTTCCCACACTTTTTATTATAGAACTGCCTAAAACCAAAGAATCCCCCAACCCCATAAAGATCCTTTTCTAAAAAAATTGACCTGAGAAGGGCATTTGCCAGACAGTACCCTAAAGTAATCATAGCTCTATTGGATTCCGATATTTAAAAAAATCCTATGCTAAAAATAATCCTATGCTAAAAATAATCCTATTCTAAAAATAATCCTATGCTAAAAATAATCCTATGCTAACAATAATCATGTGCTAAAAATAATCATATGCTAAAAATAATCCTATGCTAACAAATAATCCTATGCTAAAAATAATCCTATGCTAACAAACAATCCTATGCTAAAAATAATCATATGCTAAAAATAATCCTATGCTAAAAATAATCCTATGCTAAAAATAATCATATGCTAAAAATAATCCTATGCTAAAAATAATCCTATGCTAAAAATAATCCTATGCTAAAAATAATCCTATGCTAAAAATAATCATATGCAAAAAATAATCCTATGCTAAAAATAATCCTATGCTAAAAATAATCATATGCTAAAAATAATCCTATGCTAAAAATAATCCTATGCTAAAAATAATCATATGCTAAAAATAATCCTATGCTAACAAATAATCCTATGCTAAAAATAATCCTATGCTAAAAATAATCCTATGCTAAAAATAATCATATGCTAACAAATAATCCTATGCTAACAAATAATCCTATGCTAACAAATAATCCTATGCTAAAAATAATCCTATGCTAAAAATAATCCTATGCTAACAAATAATCCTATGCTAAAAATAATCCTATGCTAAAAATAATCCTATGCTAAAAGTAATCCTATGCTAAAAATAATCCTATGCTAAAAATAATCCTATGCTAACAAATAATCCTATGCTAACAAATAATCCTATGCTAACAAAACCTAAATGGCAAAAAAGTGTATGCCCAGAAAAGGGCATACGTGATCACAGCTCCTCTGCTGCTCCCCTTCTCTCTTCTTCCATGGCATTGCTCCTCTGGGGGTGTCCTCTCTTCCATCTGTCTACTCATCTTCTGTTCTTTCGTCTGATGTCATCTCTATGCTGTTCCCATGTGAGGTGAATGTGAGGTTCCTCCTTATATAGGGGTGCCTTGCATTTCAATTGGCTGATTTTTAAATTAAATTTTAAATTAGCCTATGGAATAAAAGCTTTTCCTATTTGATCCTAGCGACGTGTAGTCATAAATTACCTATCAACTCCAACATATGTTTTTGCCAAATTGCGTCTTACGATTTGGGACTACATGTTACTAGGAGGGTGGGGTCTCTAACTTACATTGGGCAAGATTACATATGCGGTGTCGCCCGCAAAACCGGCCGACACCATTTTTTTACGCGGTTTTGGTATCACATATATGTCGCCACATATAAATGCGGCCCATATATTTCATCCGTCGCCCACAAATTTTACTCACCTAAGCTAACATAGAACCATGTCGCAAATCGGTATCACATATTTAGTGACTTACTCAGCGAAAAAGGAGACATTTTACTTCATTTTCCCCTCGCCACACATATGCAGGCACAGCAAGCCTTAGGCTGAAAATGTGAGCACCGTAACTCCCGTAACTGCCTGGAAATATTAACTAACACCTAACGCATGTGCAATATCTATCTACCTGTCAACGGGCAACACCCACCACAATAACTAATAAAATATATTAACCCCTAATACGCCATTAATCCACGTCGCAATAAACGTAATAAATGTATTAACCCCTAATCCGCCATTAACCCAGTTCACAATAAACCTAATAAATGTATTAACCCCTAATCCACCATTACCCCACATCGCAATAAACCTAATAAATGTATTAACCCCTAATCCACCATTAACCCACAACACAATTAACCTAATAAAACTATTAACACCTGATCTGCCAAAACCCACACAATTCAATAATCCTAATAAATCTATTAACCCCTAATCTGCTAAACCCCCACAACGCAAATAACTAAATTACTAAGCCCCTAACCTAACTCCCCTCTAAATTAACCCCAATTACCTAAATTAAAAAATACTAAGTTACAATTAACCTCTTAAGGACCAAGGCCATTTTTCAATTTCTTTCCCTTAAGGACCAGGGCTAATTTTACATTTCTGCGGTGTTTGTGTTTAGCTGTAATTGTCTTCTTACTCATTTATTGTACCCACACATATTATATACCGTTTTTCTTGCCATTAAATGGACTTTCTAAAGGTACCATTATTTTCATCATATCTTATAATTTACTATAAATTGTTTTTATAAAATATGAGGAAAAAATGGAAAAAAACACACTTTTTCTAACTTTGACCCCCAAAATCTGTTACACATCTACAACCACCAAAAAACAGCCATGGTAAATAGTTTCTAAATTTTGTCCTGAGTTTAGAAATACCCAATGTTTACATGATCTTTGCTTTTTTTGCAAGTTATAGGGCAATAAGTACAAGTAGCACTTGGCTATTTCCAAACCACTTTTTTTCAAAATTAGCGCTAGTTATATTGGAACACTGATATCTTTCAGGAATTCTTGAATATCCCTTGACGTGTATATTTTTTTTTTTAGAAGACATCCCAAAGTATTGATCTAGGCCCATTTTGGTATATTTGGTATATTTCAAGCCACCATTTCACCGCCAAATGCGATCAAATAAAAAAAATTGTTCACTTTTTCACAAATTTTTTCACAAACTTTAGGTTTGTCACTGAAATTATTTACAAACAACTTGTGCAATTATGGCATATATGGTTGTAAATGCTTCTCTGGGATCCCCTTTGCTCAGAAATAACAGACATATATGGCTTTTTGGTGCGCACCACACGTGTATTATGCCCAGCAGTGAAGGGGTTAATTAGGGAGCATGTAGGGAACTTCTAGGGTTAATTTTAGCTTTGGTGTAGTGTAGTAGACAATCTCAAGTATTGATCAAGGCCCATCTTGGCATATTTCATGCCACCATTTCACCACCAAATGCCATCAAATTTAAAAAATCGTAAAATTTTTCACAATTTTAGGTTTCTCACTGAAATTATTTACTAACAGCTTGTGCAATTATGGCACACATGGTTGTAAATGCTTCTCTGGGATCCCCTTTGTTCAGAAATACCAGACATATATGGCTTTGGAGTTTCTTTTTGGTAATTACAAGGCGGCAAAATGCTGCTGCGCATCACACGTGTATTATGTCTAGCAGTGAAGGGGTTAATTAGGTAGCTTGTAGGGAGCTTGCAGGGTTAATTTTAGCTTTAGTGTAGAGATCAGCCTCCCACCTGACACATCCCACCCCCTGATCCCTCCCAAACAGTTCTCTTCCCTCCCTCACCCCAAAATTGTCCCCGCCATCTTAAGTACTGGCAGAAAGTCTGCCAGTACTAAAATAAAAGCTCTCTTTTAAATTTTTTTAAAAAAAAATTCCCAGCATATTTACATATGCTGCTGTGTTGGAGCCCCCCATAGCACCCAACCTCCCTGAGCCCCCCCACACAGCTCTCTAATCTCCCCCCTCTCACTTTTTGGTGCCATTTTGGGTACTGGCAGCTGTCTGCCAGTACCCACTTTTCAAACTTAAGTGCATTTTTTTAAAATATTTTTTTTTCTGTAGTGTAGCTGGCCCCCCTCAATACCCCCACCCCCCTCTCCCAGATCCCTTTTATAAATAAAAATTGAACCCCCATCACCCGCTCCCACCACAGATCACCTCCCGCTCCCACCACAACCAGTCCGTTTATGTTAAGATCGGGCGCGCACACGCACACACAAATGCGTGCGCAGTGATGGGCCACCCACCCTCCTCCCTGTAGCTGCTCCCACCCACCAACGATCGGCACCATCGCTGGCCGATGCAGAGAGGGCCATCGGTGTGCCAGAAAAGGTATTGCCATGATGCCTCAATATCGAGGCATCACGGCAATACCTTGAAAGCGGCTGGAAGCGATCAGGATCGCTTCCAGCCGCTTTAAACACCTAGGTCGTACAGGGTACGTTGCTGGTCTTTAAAGACCAGTTTGTGTAAAACATACCCTGTACGACCCTTGACTTTAAGGGGTTAAAATAAAAAGCTAACATTACTTAAAAATAAAAAACCAAAAATTAAATTAATCTAAGATTTCAAAAAATAAAAAAGTTTAACATTACATAAAGTAATAAACCAAATGATAAAAAATAAAAAAATTAAACCTTATCCCTATAAAAGTAACCCCCCCAATAAAAATACCCCCTAATCTAATACTAAACTACCAATAGCCCTCAAAAGGACCTTAAACAGCTCTTTTAACTTAAAACATACTAAGTCCCCCCTCTAACAGTAAAAACCCCCAGCCACCAAACCCCCCCCAAAAAAGAAAAAAAACTAACACTAAAAAATCCTAAACTACCCATTGCCTCTAAAGGGGCATTTATTTGGGCATTCAGCTCTTTAAAGAGTGCCCAAGAAATTAACCTTCTCTGCCAGACTTCAGGAACGGTCAGTACCTGTTTGGGGGTTAGACTTAGGCTTTTTTCATTTTTTGGGGGTTTGTTTTTTTTTAGATTAGAGATTTATTGGACATTCTTAAAAGAGCTGAATGCCCTTTTAAGGGCAGTAAAAGAGCTAAATGCCCTTTTAAGGGCAATACCCATATAAATGCACATTTAGGGGCAATGGGTAGTTTAGGATTTTTTAGTGTTAGGTTTTTTGATTTTGTGGGGTTTGGTGGGTTTTATTGTTAGAGGGGGGACTTAGTATTTTTTAAGGTAAAAGAGCTGTTTAATTTAGGGCAATGCCCTACAAAAGGCCATTTTAAGGGCTATTGGTAGTTTAGTATTAGATTCGGGGGTGTTTTTATTTTGAGGGGGCTTTTTATTTTCATAGGGATTAGGTTTATTTTTTATTTTTATCATTTGGTTTATTATTTTATATAATGTTAGACTTTTTATTTTTTGTAATCTTAGATTAATTTAATCTTAGTTTTTTTATTTTTAAGTAATGATAGCTTTTTTTATTTTAATTGTAACTTAGTATTTTTTAATTTAGGTAACTGGGGTTAATTTAGGGGGTGTTGGTTAGGGGGTTTAGTAATTTAGTTATTTGCATTGTGGGGGTTTGGCAGATTAGGGGTTAATAGATTTATTAGGATTATTGTGTTGTGTGGATTTAGCGGATTAGGGGTTAATAGTTTTATTTGGTTTATTGCATTGTAGGTTAATGGCGAATTAGGGGTTAATACATTTATTAGGTTTATTGTGATGTGGGTTAATGGTGGATTACGGGTTAATACATGTATTAGGTAGATTGGGATGTAGTTGAATGACGGATTAGGGGTTTATAGATTTATAAGGTTTATTGTGATGTTGGGGTTGGCGGATTTAGGGGTTAATACATTTATTATTAGTTCCGATATGGGGGTGATGGCGGATATAGGGGTTTTGACGTGTCAGGTTTATTTTTGGGAGGTCTTTTAGACTTTTATGGGAGTTACCCATATTTCTGGACATCGCTAGTTTATCCGACTTACGGCACTATTAACTGCCGGTGCTGTAAATGTGATTCCCCGCTGTGCGAGGGGAAATTATGGGCGACGCAGGTTCCAGCAGTTACACTGAAGCCTGAGCCGTATATATAAAATCTCACACATTGCATCACCTCACTTTAAAAATCATTTTTGTTTAGCGTCCTGGTGGTAGTCGGTAGTTCTTAACTAAATCCCTAATCATTAATAACTCGTTAACATCGATCAAGGTGTTAAATGTCCTAACTTCATGGAGGATTTTACTGGCCTATTAAACTATGAGCTTAGTCATAGCTCTGGTACACATGAGTACGGTCCTATTGGATATCTGTTCCTATTCCTTAAAGGACTTCACTATTGCATATTTGCTCTTCTCTTTTGAGGTTCCCCGTGAACCTCAAAAGGGAAGAATTTTTGGACTTTTGATAATATATCCTTTTTTGCACTTCTCAAACATTATTTTCAACCCTTTAATTTAGGGATTTTCTAACTGATTATTATTTATTTAAAACTGATAAAAAGACACCTGAGCAAACATACAATGTGTTTGTGTCCAATTCAAATTGATTGGACTAGAGTTATTTTATTTAGATAATTAATAACCTTAACCAATAACATGTACTTATTTTCATTTCCCTCTACAGATATGCTATGGGGCCACAGATCCAATTTTTACAAACAGACTTCAATTTCCTTCCTTTTACCGGACTGTTCCTACAGAATATATGCAGAATATAGTCCTTATTAATTTATTAAATCATTTTGGATGGAGTTGGGTTGGGATATTGGTCTCCGATGATGAAAATAGCCAAAGAGGAAGTCGACATCTGCAGGATTCAATGCAAAGAAGTGATATTTGCATTGAGTTTGTACTTACTATCACACAAAAAGTATTTTCCAAACAGAACTACTATCTTAAAAAAATAGTATCTAAATCTAGTTGTAATGTGGTTATTTTATACAGTAATTCAGACAGTTTCCCCAGCATTATTGAACATATTACTGAATTATTTAATAAAATATACATTGCACCTGCCACATTTCAGATTATTACAGACGGTGATAACATTGCTTCATTGAATGGTTCTTTGTTGGTTAGTGTACACAAAGGAGAGATTCCAGGACTGAAACATTTCATGGTCACCGTTAATACTTCTGACTATCCAGATAACCAGCTTTTAAAGGACATCTTTGATGACCATTTTTATTGTTTGCCTAAAAACTTTTCAGAGGCAACAGATTTGAATTTGATTTGTGTAGATGCACCTGATGTAAGAAATCATTTTATTTACAATATTGAAAATTTCCGATTCACCTATAATGTGTATGTTGCAGTGTATGCTGTGGCCTACGCTTTACACGATATGTATATAAGCGGAACATTTGTGCTAAAACAGCCATCTACTAACAAGATCTTGCAGCCATGGAAGGTAAAAATGTTAAACTGAGATAAAATATTAAAGAGATAGAAAACACTTTGAGAGTTTTCTAAAAATGTTTAGTTTAGTAATGTGTAATGAAACCACTTTGTAATATGATTTCATTATTTATTTTGTCCCCCTTTTCATGCAATTTAGCTCTGAAAATTTAACAATTTCTAATTTTCAGCACTGTAAATGCACCCTGTTAACTGCTCAAGGCTAACCTTAGTACATATCTGTAACAGATTGGCTTTAACTAATAACAGATGGATAACAATGGATTTATACTAAAATTATGGGGTAGATTTATTATGCAGCATATGCTGAATTCTACGCCAATCTTTTCAGCCTCTCCTGAAATGGCAGTTAAGAAACAAGGCCGCTGCACCTTAACTTCTCCACCACTTTTTAGGTGGTGGACTGAAATCATCCTGATTCGATATGATCAGGATGATTGACACCCTCTGCTAGTAGTTGAATAGCAGCGAGTGAGGAGGGGCGGCATTGCACAAACATTTCACAAGAAATGCTTGTGAAATGTTAAATGCCGACAGCATATGTCCGCTCAACATTTATTAAAGGGACACTGAACCCAAATTTTTTCTTTCATGATTCAGATAGAGCATGCAATTTTAAACAACTTTCTAATTTACTCCTATTATCAATTTTTCTTCGTTCTCTTGCTTTCTATCACCTAGATTTAGAGTTCTGCGGCCAAAGGGGTGCATTAGCTAGGCGTGTTTTCCCCCCCCCCGTACCTTTTAAATACCGCTGGTATTTAGAGTTCACAGAAGGGCTGCGTTAAGCTCCAAAAAGGGAGCGTACAGGCATATTTACCGCCACTGCAACTCTAAATACCAGCGGTGCTTACAGACGCGGCCAGCTTCAAAAACGTGCTCATGCACGATTCCCCCATAGGAAACAATGGGGCAGTTTGAGCTGAAAAAATACCTAACACCTGCAAAAAAGCAGAGTTCAGCTCCTAACGCAGCCCCATTGTTTCCTATGGGGAAACACTTCCTAAGTCTGCACCTAACACCCTAACATGAACCCCGAGTCTAAACACCCCTAATCTTACACTTATTAACCCCTAATCTGCTGCCCCCACTATCGCTGACCCCTGCATATTTTTTAACCCCTAATCTGCCGCTCCGTACACTGCCGCAACCTACGTTATCCCTATGTACCCCTAATCTGCTGCCCCTAACACCGCCGACCCCATTATTATATTTATTAACCCCTAATCTGCCGCCACCTACCTACAATTATTAACCTCTAATCTGCTGACCGGCCATCACCGCTACTATAATAAATGTATTAACCCCTAAAGCTACGTTTAAACCTAACCCTAACACCCCCCTAATATAATTTTAATCTAACAAAATAAAATAAATCTTATTAAATAAATTAATCCTATTTAAAACGAAATACTTACCTGTAAAATAAACCCTAATATAGCTACAATATAAATAATAATTATATTGTAGCTATTTTAGGATTAATATTTATTTTACAGGCAACTTTGTATTTATTTTAACCAGGTACAATAGCTATTAAATAGTTAATAAATATTTAATAGCTACCTAGTTAAAATAATTATAAAATTACCTGTAAAATAAATCCTAACCTAAGTTGCAATTAAACCTAACACTACACTATCAATAAATTAATTAAATAAACTATCTACAATTATCTACAATTAAATCAACTAAACTAAATTACAAAAACAAACAAACACTAAATTACAAAAAATAAAAAACACTAAATTACAAAAAATAAAAAAAGATTATAAGAATTTTAAACTAATTACACCTACTCTAAGGCCCCTAAAAATATAACAAAGCCCCCCAAAATAAAAAAATGCCCTACCCTATTCTAAAATAAAAATTGTAAAGCTCTTTTACCTTACCAGCCCTTAAAAGGGCCTTTTGCGGGGCATGCCCCAAAGAATTCTGGTCTTTTGCATGTAAAAAAAAACATACAATACCCCCCCAACATTACAACCCACCACCCACATACCCCTAATCTAACCCAAACCCTCCTTAAATAAACCTAACACTAAGCACCTGAAGATCTCCCTACCGATCAGCCAATAGAATGCAAGCTCAATCTGATTGGCTGATTGGATCAGCCAATCGGATTGAACTTGAATCTTATTGGCTGATTCAATCAGCCAATCAGATTTTTCCTACCTTAATTCCGATTGGCTGATAGAATCCTATCAGCCAATCGGAATTCGAGGGACGCCATCTTGGATGACGTCCCTTAAAGGAACCTTCATTCGTCGTTAGTCCGTCGGTGAAGAAGGATGGCTCCGCGTCAGCTGCTTGAAGATGGACCCGCTCCGTGCCGGATGGAAGAAGATAGAAGATGCCACTTGGATGAAGATGTCTGCCGGTCCAGATGTCCTCTTCTGCCCGGATAGGAGGAAGAATTTGGACCCTCTGGAGGAGCTGTTCTTGCCAGATACGATGAAGACTTCGGACCCTCTTCTGGACGGATCGGTGATACCCGGAGTGGTGAAGACAAGGTAGGGAGATCTTCAGGTGCTTAGTGTTAGGTTTATTTAAGGGGGGTGTGGGTTAGATTAGGGGTATGTGGGTGGTGGGTTGTAATGTTGGGGGGTATTGTATATTTTTTTTTAGAGGCAAAAGAGCAGAATTCTTTGGGGCATGCCCCGCAAAAGACCCTTTTAAGGGCTCGTAAGGTAAAAGAGCTTTACAATTTTTATTTTAGAATAGGCTAGGGTATTTTTTTTTTTGGGGTGCTTTGTTATTTTTTTAGGGGGCTTAGAGTAGGTGTAATTAGTTTAAAATTCTTGTAATCTTTTTTTATTTTTTGTAATTTAGTGTTTTTTATTTTTTGTAATTTAGTGTTTGTTTTTTTTGTAATTTAGTTTAGTTGATTTAATTGTAGATAATTGTAGGTAGTTTATTTAATTAATTTATTGATAGTGTAGTGTTAGGTTTAATTGTAACTTAGGTTAGGATTTATTTTACAGGTAATTTTGTAATTATTTTAACTAGGTAGCTATTAAATAGTAAATCACTATTTAATAGCTATTGTACCTGGTTAAAATAAATACAAAGTTGCCTGTAAAATAAATATTAATTCTAAAATAGCTACAATATAATTATTATTTATATTGTAGCTATATTACGGTTTATTTTACAGGTAAGTATTTAGCTTTAAATAGGAATAATTTATTTAATAAGATTTATTTTATTTCGTTAGATTTAAATTATATTTAACTTAGGGGATGTTAGGGTTAGGTTTAGACTTAGCTTTAGGGGTTAATACATTTATTATAGTAGCGGTGAGTTCCGGTCGGCAGATTAGGGGTTAATAATTGTAGGTAGGTAGCGGCGACGTTGGGGGGGGGGGCAGATTAGGGGTTAATTAATATTATGTAGGAAATGTTTTAGTTAGTCACCACACCACTAACAAGTTCTGTCTACAATCAACAATCTTAATGAAACAAAAATAATTATATGCAGGGTGCAAGAGTATAGTAAAGCCTCCAATTCTACCATACAACTACTTTAAAGGAAACTCAGCACACCTTTTTGCAAAAAATAAGGCTTAATTTTATTACAAAGTGCCTAAAGACATATTCTGCAATACAAAAGAATCCAAAACTTTCAGTCCATCCACACATGCAAAACACATTCATACATAAAATAATCAAGATTCAACTCAGGCGTCCCTGGAAGAATCAACATGAGGCTGTCATTAAACTGCTATTGTATATTTTAAGATTTGTTTTGAAAAGTACACTTCAATGTTGCAATAAACAGTCCTGTAAACATGCAAACTTTCAAAATTGTGTCCAATGTATTATCTTCGATGCACTCTGTAAGACAAACAAACTGTCAAAGTTTCACTTCTTTAGTTACAAACGTATCCTCTTAAATGTGAGGTTTAATTGGCACTTCAAGGGCTATAATGATTCTATTTCTCTTATACGAAGAACACCCTTTCGTAACAAACATAAGCACGTGAATGTGTTAGTGCGTATTTCAGCAAAGCAGAAGCCGTTACTTTATCCAGCATATGTGTAAAAGTTAGTCTGTATTTCCACTCGATACACTCTAAGGCTTTTTAAAGTTCCCCTCTTCCAAACCACACTCGCGGTAGAGTAATATTCAGCCTGAGTTCGGCTATACACCGATTATCACAGTTCATGTCAAACTAAACATATGCATAAAATATACAGCACCTCCCAGCACTAGTGTGTTAATGAGTTAGTGCGTCTCTAGCAGAGTAGAAGCCGTGAATTAGGTCAATGTATATATCACCATTCATCTGCATAAGCTGATATTTTGTCTGAGTTAGTAGAAAAACTGGCCAGTCAAAACATGCATGTTAATTAACTTTTGTGATACTTGCGGTTCCGTATCCTTTCAATCAGATGAAAATGCTCCCGACTCTTATCCACTCATGCGGACGGGAGAAGTAACACCACCTGTTTCAATTTTGTATCCAGATATAACAACGGCTGTCTTCAATTGCTTGTCTTTGGCATCAAAGTCCTTGCATCGGAAAGCAGTTTAGTGAACAGCCCTTACACTCCGATGAGCGTTTCGGGACTCCGCCCTTTTTCAAGGAGTATACGTCATCACGGAAACGGCCTCTTTTAGAAGGGCCCTCATGTAATTCTATTGGCGCATTTACACACACCTCTCTTACACGTCACCCATTCAAAATACAATGTGACAATAAACAATTGCCTAGATTTAGAGTTTGGCGTTAGCCGTCAAAACCAGCGTTAGAGGCTCCTAACGCTGGTTTTGGGCTACCGCTGGTATTTAGAGTCGTGTAGGTAAAGGTCTAACACTCACTTTGCAGCCCAGACTTTTTCATACCGCAGATCCCCCTACGCCATTTGCGTATCCTATCTTTTCAATGGGATCTTTCTAACGCCGGTATTTAGAGTCTTGGCTGAAGTGAGCATTAGAAATCTAACAACAAAACTCCAGCCGCAGCAAAAAGCCAGGAGTTAAGAGCTTTCTGGGCTAACGCTGGTTCATAAAGCTCTTAACTACTGTGCTCTAAAGTACACTAAAACCCATAAACTACCTATGTACCCCTAAACCGAGGTCCCCCCACATCACCGCCACTCTATTAAAATGTTTTAACCCCTAATCTGCCGACCGCACACCGCCGCCACCTACGTTATCCCTATGTACCCATAATCTGCTGCCCCTAACACGCCAACCCCTATATTATATTTATTAACCCCTAATCTGCCACCCCAAATGTCGCCGCCACCTACCTACAATTATTAACCCCTAATCTGCCGACTGGACCTCACCGCTACTATAATAAAGTTATTAACCCCTAATGCGCCTCACTCCCGCCTCAAAAACCCTATAATAAATAGTATTAACCCCTAATCTGCCCTCCCTAACATCACCGACACCTAACTTCAAGTATTAACCCCTAATCTGCCGACCGGACCTCACCGCTACTCTATTAAATTTATTAACCCCTAAAGCTAAGTCTAACCCTAACCCTAACACCCCCCTAAGTTAAATATAATTTTTATCTAACAAAATAAATCTTATTAAATAAATTAATCCTATTTAAAGCTAAATACTTACCTGTAAAATAAATCCTAATATAGCTACAATATAAATTATAATTATATTGTAGCTATTTTAGGATTAATATTTATTTTACAGGTAACTTTTATTTATTTTAACCAGGTACAATAGCTATTAAATAGTTAATAACTATTTAATAATTACCTAGTTAAAATAATTACAAAATTACCTGTAAAATAAATCCTAACCTAAGTTACAATTAAACCTAACACTACACTATCAATAAATTAATTAAATAAAATACCTACAATTATCTACAATTAAACCTAACACTACACTATCAATAAATTAATTACATACAAATACCTACAAATAAATACAATTACATAAACTAACTAAAGTACAAAAAATAAAAAAAGAACTAAGTTACAAAAAATAAAAAAGAACTAAGTTACAAAAAATAAAAAAATATTTACAAACATTATAAAAATATAACAATTTTAAGCTAATTACACCTACTCTAAGCCCCCTAATAAAATAACAAAGCCCCCCAAAATAAAAAAAATGCCCTACCCTATTCTAAAATACAAATAGAAAAGCTCTTTTACCTTACCAGCCCTTAAAAGGGCCTTTTGCGGGGCATGCCCCAAAGAATTCAGCTCTTTTGCCTGTAAAAAAAAACATACAATACCCCCCCCAACATTACAACCCACCACCCACATACCCCTAATCTAACCCAAACCCCCCTTAAATAAACCTAACACTAAGCCCCTGAAGATCTTCCTACCTTATCTTCACCACGCCGGGTATCACCGATCGGTCCAGGCTCCGAAGTCTTCATCCAAGCCCAAGCGGGGGCTGAAGACGTCCATCATCGGGCTGAAGTCTTGATCCAAGCGGTGGCTGAAGAGGTCCATCATCGGGCAGAAGTCTTCATCCTATCCGGGCAGAAGAGGAGATCCGGACCGGTAGACATCTTCATCCAAGCGGCATCTTCTATCTTCTTCCATCCGACGACGAGCGGCTCCATCTTCAAGACCTCTGGTGCGGATCCATCCTCTTCTTCCGACGTCCTAACACAGAATGAAGGTTCCTTTAAGGGACGTCATCCAAGATGGCGTCCCTCGAATTCCAATTGGCTGATAGGATTCTATCAGCCAATCGGAATTAAGGTAGGAAAATTCTGATTGGCTGATGGAATCAGCCAATCAGATTCAAGTTCAATCCGATTGGCTGATCCAATCAGCCAATCAGATTGAGCTTGCATTCTATTGGCTGTTCGGATCATCCAATAGAAGATGCCGCTTGGATGAAGATGTCTACCGGTCCGGATCTCCTCTTCTGCCCGGATAGGATGAAGACTTCTGCCCGATGATGGACCTCTTCAGCCGCCGCTTGGATCAAGACTTTAGCCTGATGATGGACGTCTTCAGCCCCCGCTTGGGCTTGGATGAAGACTTCGGAGCCTGGACCGATCGGTGATACCCGGCGTGGTGAAGATAAGGTAGGAAGATCTTCAGGGGCTTAGTGTTAGGTTTATTTAAGGGGGGTTTGGGTTAGATTAGGGGTATGTGGATGGTGGGTTGTAATGTTGGGGGGGTTTTGTATTTTTTTTTTTACAGGCAAAAGATCTGAATTCTTTGGGGCATGCCCCACAAAAGGCCCTTTTAAGGGCTGGTAAGGTAAAAGAGCTTTTCTATTTGAATTTTAGAATAGGGTAGGGCAATTTTTTTATTTTGGGGGGCTTTGTTATTTTATTAGGGGTCTTAGAGTAGGTGTAATTAGCTTAAAATTGTTGTACTATTTGTATAATGTTTGTAAATATTTTTTTATTTTTTGTAACTTAGTTCTTTTTTTTTGTACTTTAGTTAGTTTATTTAATTGTATTTATTTGTAGGTATTTTATGTAATTAATTTATTGATAGTGTAGTGTTAGGTTTAATTGTAGATAATTGTAGGTATTTTATTTAATTAATTTATTGATAGTATAGTGTTAGGTTTAATTCTAACTTAGGTTAGGATATATTTTACAGGTAATTTTGTAATTATTTTAACTAGGTAGCTATTAAATAGTTATTAACTATTTAATAGCTATTGTACCTGGTTAACAAAAGTTAAATCCTAACCTAAGTTACAATTAAACCTAACACTACACTATCATTAAATTAATTAAATAAATTAACTACAAATAACTACAATTAAATACAATTAAATAAACTAACTAAAGTACAAGAAATAAAAAAAGCTAAGTTACAAAAAATAAAAATAGACATTTTTTTTATTTTGGGGGGCTTTGTTATTTTATTAGGGGGCTTAGAGTAGGTGTAATTAGTTTAAAATTGTAATATTTTTCTTATGTTTGTAAATATTTTTTTATTTTTTGTAACTTAGTTCTTTTTTATTTTTTGTACTTTAGCTAGTTTATTTAATTGTATTTATTTGTAGGAATTGTATTTAATTAATTTATTGATAGTGTAGTGTTAGGTTAATTGTAGGTAATTGTAGGTAGTTTATTTAATTAATTTATTGATAGTGTAGTGTTAGGTTTAATTGTAACTTAGGTTAGGATTTATTTTACAGGTAATTTTGTAATTATTTTAGCTATTAAATAGTTCTTAACTATTTAATAGCTATTGTACCTGGTTAAAATAAATACAAAGTTACCTGTAAAATAAATATAAATCCTAAAATAGCTATAATATAATTATAATTTATATTGTAGCTATATTAGGATTTATTTTACAGGTAAGTATTTATCTTTAAATAGGAATAATTTATTTAATAAGAGTTAATTTATTTCGTTAGAATAAAATTATATTTAACTTAGGGGGGTGTTAGTGTTAGACTTAGCTTTAGGGGTTAATACATTTATTAGAATAGCGGTGAGCTCCAGTCGGCAGATTAGGGGTTAATAATTGAACTTAGGTGTCGGCGATGTTAGGGAGGGCAGATTAGGAGTTAATACTATTTATTATAGGGTTAGTGAGGCGGATTAGGGGTTAATAACTTTATTATAGTAGCGCTCAGGTCCGGTCGGCAGATTAGGGGTTAATAAATATAATATAGGGGTCGGCGGTGTTAGGGGCAGCAGATTAGGGGTACATAAGGATAACGTAGGTGGCGGCGCTTTGCGGTCGGCAGATTAGAGGTTAATAAGTGTAGGTAGGTGGAGGCGACGTTGTGGGGGGCAGGTTAGGGGTTAATAAATATAATACAGGGGTCGGCGCTGTTAGGGGCAGCAGATTAGGGGTGCATAAGGATAACGTAGGTGGCGGTCGGCAGATTAGGGGTTAAAAAAATGTATTCGAGTGTCGGCGATGTGGGGGGACCTCGGTTTAGGGGTACATAGGTAGTTTATGGGTGTTAGTGTACTTTAGAGCACAGTAGTTAAGAGATTTATAAACCGGCGTTAGCCCAGAAAGCTCTTAACTACTGACTTTTTTCCTGCGGCTGGAGTTTTGTCGTTAGATGTCTAACGCTCACTTCAGAAACGACTCTAAATACCGGAGTTAGAAAAATCCCATTGAAAAGATAGGATACGCAATTGACGTAAGGGGATCTGCGGTATGGAAAAGTCGCGGCTGAAAAGTGGGCGTTAGACCCTATTTTGAGTGACTCCAAATACCGGCGGTAGCCTAAAACCAGCGTTAGGAACCTCTAACGCTGGTTTTCACGGCTAACGCCAAACTCCAAATCTAGGCCTTTATTTGTTTATTCTCTCTTATTTTATGTATAAATTGTACTCTGCCAGGTATGGTGGAGACCTTGTACTTTCAATCACCCTGTCGATGATAAATAAATGGAAAAAAAAGGTAATTAATCCTTTAACCGTCAACCACACACATCGCAATAACCCTAATTACCCTATTAACCCCTAAACCGCAAAACCCCCACATTGCAATAAACCTAATTAACCTATTAACCCCTAAACCGCAAAACCCCCATATCACAATAAACCTAATTACCCTATTAACCCCTAAACCACAAAACCCCCACATCGCAATAAACATAATTGACCTATTAACCCCTAAACCACAAAACCCCCACATCGCAATAAACCTTTTTACCCTATTAACCCCAAAACTGCAAAACCCCCACATCGCAATAAACCTAATTAACCTATTAACCTCTTAAACCGCCAAAACCCACAACGCAAACAACTAATTAAATTACTAAGCCCCCTAATGTAACACCCCCTAAATTAAAACAAATTAACTAAACTAAAAAGTACTAAAGTTACAAAAAATAAAAAAGGCTAACATTACAGAACATAAAAAAACAAAATTATCAACGTTTACAAAATTAAACCTATGAAAATAAAAAAGCCCCCAAAATAAAAACACCCACTACTCTCAGTGGCGCTCGTGGGCTATTCAAATGGGGGTTCACAATGGATGAACTAGGGTTTTATATATATATATATATATATATATAAATTTATACAAGCCAATTTCCAGCTCAGCCCACCATAGGTTAACAGCCTGGGTGCAAGTATAAAAGGTACATATAAAGATAGGGATGCACTCGCAGGACATCCACAAAAACCTTTAATTTAGGAACGTTTTCGGAGTTCACAACAGCATATACAAAAGACATAAATCAAACCTTTTATAGTGTAAAAGCATCAAACACAAACCTAGTGCCCTCCTGAAAGTGCGGCAAAACTTAGAATGTGTATCACAACTTCCGGTTGCGGCTTTCACTGTGGAATGCAATTTGCGTTCCACACTCAAAGTTTTGGCGCACTTTTAGGAGGGCACTAGGTTTGTGTTTAGATGCTTTTACACTATAAAAGGTTTGATTTATGTCTTTTGTATATGCTGATGAAGGGGTTGTGAAAACCGAAAACATTCCTAAATTAAAGGTTTTTGTGGAAGTCCTGCGAGTGCATCCCTATCTTTATATATATATATATATATATATATATATATATATATATATATATATATATATATATATATATATATATTTTTTCCCCCCCCTCATCCAGTTTAGTTTAAGAATATGGGAGATCTCAGGTGTAATCTGGTTCAGTTAGTTGTAATCATATTATAAATAATCTGAATGTGTTATATGTGTAGTATGTATATATGTGTGAATATGTGTATACTGTATGTGTAGTATGTATGTATGTGAATGTGTATGCTTGTACGTAGGTAGTATATATTTGTGTAGTGTGTGTGTGTGTGTGTGTATGTTTGTATGTATGTATAGTATGTGTGTGAATGTGTAGTGTGGCCATTGTGATAAACATCAGTATGTTTTTTCAAGATTTTTATTTTTTTTATTTTACTCACTAAATAAATATTCCTGTTCTCCCCCCACAACCATAAGAAATAATATATCTTGTCACTGTGATAAATATGAAATAACAATAATGTGTCTTGCCTATTTTAAAGCAGGCATAACATAAATCCCCCTTCAGTATAAGTTCAGTGAGTCTGCAGGGTCACCACGGGGGAGGGATGAAGTGAGCAAAGTACTAAAGTTGCTATAGTAATATGCAAAGGTCAGCTGTCAGTGCCACTCCATCTCCTCCTGACCATAAAAAAGTTTGACACGTGAGGGGGTGTTTGCTGCATGTTTTATGTTAAATTACACCGTTTTGCCTGGAATGTAAAATAAATAAATAAAAAATGTGAACAGATAGTCCTCCCTTCTAAGCACATGGCATGTTTGAAAAGAGATAATTTCCATTGATATAAACAATACAGTACAGTTTTCTCTAGAATTCTACACAGAATCTTTAAAGCCTTGGAAAAGTAAATGTCACAGACTTTTGTAAAAAAAAACGAAAGTATTCCTTTACAATAATAAATCTAACAATGCAGAGTAGAAGTGAAGTGAAAGTGTTTAAATTTATATTGTTAACTTACTAAATCAAGGCTCCCATGCCCAACCATGAAGTTGGAGCATTTTTTCTAATCTCCCCTTCATTGTCTCTGCAACCGGATGCCTGATACATAACGGCAGCTCACCTAACTGACACAGCAGCTTCTCTGCTTGGCACCTCCTAACTATCTATTCTGAAATGAAACCCATGATGCTCCTCCTCCCACACACAAAACTCTTAGTGTGCGAGTGTCATGTGACAGCTGGCTCTCACTCACACACTGAAAGCTGTGCAGTTAGGAAGGCTATGGACTAGGTTGTGGACGGTGCTGCAGACACTGCAGGCTAAAAATGGAAAGGGATTTTGCCTATACTTCTATCTATCGCACATGCTGTGCGATAGATGGAAGTAAAAACGGCAATTTTTGTTTTTTGGGTGTTTTTTGGGTAGACTGAGTCTGGAGGAATTTTTTTTATTTATTGAGCCAAACAGGTTTAAAATTATATTATTCATCCAAAAAGGTTTAAAATTTGTATTTGTTTTTTTATTTCTCACACTTTTTTTTTGTTCAGCGAGGCCAGGGGTTTCACGTGTTCAAGTGTTCCTAAAGAGGAGCCACCACTGACTACTCTAAGAGTAAACTACCAGTAGCCCTTAAAGGGGCTTTTTGCAGGGCATTGCCCCAAGATAAACAGCTCTTTTACATTAAAAATACACAAAGTCCCCCCTAACAGTAAAACCCCCACCCACCAAACCCCTCAAAATAAAAAAACCTAACACTAAAAAACCTAAACTACCAATAGAAGCCTGATGAAACAGACAGCAGTCTGAGAAACGCGTTGCTTGTTCTTTTAATATCTAGTGTCATGAGACACTGAGATTTTTATTTTATTAATAAAATTTGGTTTTATGTAAACCTCTTTGTGAGAGTTTGAGCTCTGTCAGTCCGGCAAGACATTGGAGAAACCAGTTTCCTTGCAGTGTCAGTGAGCTGGGACACTGTGAGATCCCAGTCTGTTTGATTTAGCACAATTGGGTGCTGCTCCACTTGTGAGTACCTTTTTGATTACCTATCAAATCTCTTTCACCAACTGTATTACACTAGGAGGCGCCTTTGTCTTTTTGTGATTTTTTTCACAGAGAAAACTTGCTCTTAGATCCTGATTTCCCTGACAAAGCAGCTGACTCCAGTCATCATCTGTGTTCCTGATCATTGATCATCCTGGTATTTGATCACATTCATCATTTGGGACTATACCCACCCCAATTGGGACATTTACCATCTATATAACATTGCAGAAGAAGACAGCATTTCCAGATAAGAACCTTTCAGGAATTTCTTATTACTGTATTTGTTATTATTTGTGTTGTATCCTATGTTTCTCATAGTCCCATATTTATAAGAATTGTTTCATTTTTGTTTACATTATTCCGTATAGTATATTTTATTATAGTTATTATATGTAATATCCTGTTCTCTTCTCTCTTAGCCTATTTACATAATAATCATATAAGGTCCTGTGCGCCCCCTAGTAGTAACACACCCTTAGTGTTACTGATTGTTTCTTTTAAACTACCATTTGCCCTGGAAAGGGCATTTGTTGGGCATTGCCCTTAAAGGGGCATTTATCTATTTTACAAATGCCCACCCTAATCTAAACTAAAAAAAAAAAAAAAAATTAAAAAACCTAAGTCTAACCCCCAGGTTGGTACTCACCATTCCTGATGACCGGCGGAGAAAGTCCTGTCCCATGCGGTGAAGTCTTCTTCCAAGCAGCGACCTCTTCTTTCTTCTTTCAGGAACATCCAGGAGCGGAGGGCGGAGCTGAAGACCGATGACCCTGGAACTGAAGACCGGCGACCCTGGAACTAAAGACCCGCAACCGCAGAGCCATGGAGTGTGGAGATACTCTTTGTATGATCACCGCCGTACACTGAATAGTGAATTCAAGGTACGCGATTAAAGATGGCGTCCTTTGAATTCTTATTGGCTGATTTTATTCTTCAAATTCAAATCAGCCAATAGGATGTGAGCTACTCAAATCCTATTGGCTGTTCAAATCAGCCAATAGGATGAGAGCTACTGAAATTCTATTGGCTATTCAAATCAGCCAATATAACTTCAGTAGCTCTCATCCTATTGGCTGATTTGAACAGCCAATAGGATTTGAGTAGCTCTCATCCTATTGGCTGATTTGAATTTGAAGAATCAAATCAGCCAATAGGAATTAAATTTTTAATCGTGTGCCTTGAATTCACTATCCAGTGTACGGCAGCGATTGCACAAAGAGGATCCTCCACGCTCCATGGCTCAGTGTTCGCCGGTCTTCAGTTCCAGGGTCGCCAGTCTTCAGTTCCAGGATCACCGGTCTTCAGTTCCAGGGTCACCGGTCTTCAGTTCCATGGTCGTCGGTCTTCAGTTCCAGGGTCTTCAGTCTTCAGCTCCGCCCTCCACTCCAGATGTTCCTGGAAGAAGAAAGAAGAGGTTTTCGCATGGAAAAAGAGTTCACCGCATGGGACAGGACCTTCTTCATCGGACTTCAGGAACAGTGAGTACCAACCTGGGTATTAGACTTTGGTTTAAAAAAAAAAAAAAAATATTTAGATTAGGGTGGGCATTTTGTAAAAGAGCTAAATGCCCTTTTCAGGGCAATCGGTAGTTTAGGATTTTTTAGTGTTAGGTTTTTTATTTGGGGGGGTTTGGTGAGTGGGGGGGTTTACTGTTAGGGGGGACTTTGTATTTTTAATGTAAAAGAGCTGTTTATCTTGGGGCAATGCCCTGCAAAAAGACCATTTAAGGGCTACTGGTAGTTTATTCTTAGAGTAGGGGGTGTTTTTATTTGGGGGGATTTTTTATTTTCATAGGGATTAGGTATAATTTTTAAAAATTTTATAATTTTGTTTTTTATTTTCTGTAATATTAGATTTTTTTTTATTTTCTGTAATTTTAGGGAGAGATCAAAAGAGATGGGTGAGAGAGAGCAAAAGAGGGCGGGAGAACACACAGTTCCCCTAGTCCGCAATGTAAAGGCACTTTAAAGCCCCAAAACTGCATAGTGCAGTTTTTTTATTAAAAAAATATGCTAGATTTCTTTTTTAATAAAAAACTATAATGCCCTCTATTTTGTGGAAATTAAGCAGAGATCGGCCTAGTCCTTCAAGAGCAAAGATAGTTTGAGGTTTACCAATCTGCCGACAGAATCATCAGCGAGTAATCCAAAACTTTGAGAACAACATTCTTCAAAGACAAATTGGTAGGATTTGGAGTATTTCACATTCTACAGTGCATAATACAATTAAAAGGAATCTGGGAATCAAGGAATCTGGTCAAATCTCGATGTGTAAAGAGCAAGGCTGAAAACCACTTCTGAATGCGAGTGATCTCTACGATCCCTCAGATGTCACTGTTTCAGAAAACATAATGAGTCTGTAATGGATATCCTGACATGGGCTCGGGAATACTTTGGTAAACCTTTGTCAGTTAACATTCGCAGCTGCATCCAAATATGCAAGTTAAGGCTTTACTATACAGCCGTTGTGTTCTCCAGCCAAAGAAATAAAGCCAACATCTGTTATGGTATGGGGGTGTGTCAGTGCCCATGGCATGGGTAATTTTCACATTTGTGGGGCAGTTAGATAAGTATACATATTGAAGCAACATATGCTGCCATCCAGGCTTTGTCTTTTCCAGGGATGTCCCTGCATTTTCCAGCAGGACAATTCCAATTCTGTCCAGAATACAAGTGCATGGTTGCGTAAGCAGAGAGGGCGGGTGTTAGCATGGCCTGCAGTCCTGACCTGTCTATGATTGAGAACGTGTGGCGTATTATGAAGCGCAAAATAAGGCAATGAAGGCCCCGTACAGTTGTGCAGCTGAAGACATGATAATAGATGAATGGGGAAAATTCGGCTTGCTAAACTTAACCAGCTGGTGTCTTCAGTTCCCAAACAGTTAATACGTGTTATTAAAAGAAAAGGTGATGTTACACAGTGGTTAACAGTCGACGGTCCTAACTTTTTTGGAGTGTGTTGCATTCAGCAAATTTGAAATTAGTTTATATTTTTAAAAATACATTAAATTGACAAAGTAAAACATCAAATAATGTGTTAATAATGTGTTTTCAATATAGTTCAGGGTGAACTGAATTTTCAAATGACTCTTTTTGTTTGTTCTTTTGCATTTACCTTGCTCTCCCAACTTCTTTGGAATGGGGGTTGTACATTGCTTTACAAAACAGGGGCATATTTTGTCCTAGGCAAAGAAGTGTCAGGGTTTTTCCCTGTTGTGTTTGCCATGTGCTGCTGGCAGCAATTTTACTCACCTCTCTTCCTGATTTGGTGCATTGTGGGGGATGCTGCTCACTTCCTGCACTTCATTTTAAGGCCAGACTGTTGTGCATCATCCATGTGAGACAGGATGCAGTCTCAGAATTGTGATGTCATCATTTATTATTTAAAGGGCCTCTGTTCAGTATGCTTTGCCTTTGCGTTGTCTGAGACCTGTTTGTGAGTGTTCCTGTGTATTACCTGGCTGCCTGACGTCCTTCCTGGTTCCTGATCCCTGGCTTGTTCCTGACTATGCTGTTCTCCTTGTTCCTGATTTCGGCTCGTCTGACTATTCGCTTTGGCTCCTGACTCGGCTCGTCTGACTACCAGCTCTGGTTTTGACTCTTGGCTTGTTATTTGACTTGTGGACATTTTATAATTTTTTGCTATTAATAAAGGTTTGATTATTTTTGCACTTCTCGTCTCAGTCTGATTCCTGGCACCCTGACATTACGCAAAGGCCATGAATCCTGATGCTGCTAATTATCCACCTTTACCTGCCATCATTTCCAGGATGGATGTACAGGGTCACCGCTTGGATCAATTTGCACTAGCCCTGCAAACCCTGCTGACTCGCACTGCACATTTGGACCAAAGTGTCCCGCATGTTATGGCTACACCTGTTTCCGCTGCTGAACCTTTGCCTACCAGGAGCATGTCCTGTTCTGCACCTCTACCTCAGTAATATGGAGGCGATCCTATTCAGTGCAGAGGGTTTTTGAACCAGGTGGGCATTTACTTTGAGATGTTACCTCAGGCGTTTCCCTCTGACAGAGCTAAGGTGGGATTTCTCATCTCGTTACTCTCTGACACAGCTCTTGCCTGGGCTAATCCCTTGTGGGAGACTAATAAACCTGTGATTTCAAATTACCCTGAATTTGTGGCCTCCTTTCGAAGGGTATTTGATGTTCCGGCTCGCTCCTCCTCTGCTGCTAAACGACTCATATCCATTCAGCAAGGTACAAGATCTGTTGCTCAGTATGCTATTGAGTTCCGTACGCTTGCCACAGAGGTAGGTTGGAACAATGAAGCCCTTGTTGCCGCCTTCTTTCATGGGCTCTCTGATGCAATTAAAGACGAAGTTGCTGCCAGAGATTTACCAGAGGATCTCGAGGCATTGGTGTCTTTTTTTATCCTAATTGACATCAGACTCAGAGAGAGGCCCTCTTTCAAGTCTGGTGCAGGTCCGAAATTTTGTTGTGGTCCCCGCAATGTATTTCCACTTGTCTTCGGAAACCAGTTAAAGTCTTGTGCACTTCTTCGGTATCTCAATTGCCAGAGGAGTACAGAGAATTCTGAGATGTGTTTGACAAGGTGCGTGCCGGTACGTTGCCTCCTCACCGGTCTTACGATTGTGCCATAGACCGGCAACCCGGAGCCATTCCTCCTCGGGGCCGGGTGTACCCTCTGTCTGTTGCAGAGAATTGTGCTATGGAGGAGTATGTTGCTGATGCTCTGTCGCGGGGGATCATCCGCAAATCCTGCTCTCCTGCAGGGGCTGGCTTCTTCTTTGTGAAGAAAAAGGGTGGCAAGTTAAGACCATCGTCTTACCATTAAGAATGCTTACCCTATTCCGCTCATTACGGAACTCTTTGACCGCCTCAAGGGAGCTACGGTCTTTACTAAACTTGATTTGAGAGGAGCGTACAATCTCGTTAGGATTAAGGAGGGTCACGAATGGAAAACAGCATTTAACACCAGGAGCGGGCATTATGGATATCTTGTAATGCCCTTTGGCCGATGTAATGCGCCTGCTGTTTTTCAGGAATTTATTAATGATGTCCTATGAGATATGTTGCAACAGTGTGTTGTGGTGTACTTAGACGACATCCTCATACACTCACCCACACTTGAGGCTCATCGTTCTGATGTTACACGGGTTCTTCAGAGACTACGTGAGAATGGCCTGTTTTGTAAACTTGAGAAATGTGAATTCCATCAGACTCAAGTAACCTTCCTAGGTTATGATATCTCCGTTGCAGGGTTCTCCATGGATCCTGACAAGTTATCTGCAGTTCTGCAGTGGCCTCGCCCAGTTGGTCTTTGGTCTATTCAACGTTTTTTGGGGTTCGCCAATTACTATAGAAAGTTTATTAAAAATGTTCCTTCCTTGGTCAAACCTATCACAGACATGACCCGTAAAGAGAATGATCCACTCCATTGGTCACCTACTGCCATTGAGGTCTTTGATAGTCTTAAGACTGCCTTTGCTGCCGCTCCAGTTCTGGCTCATCCTAACCCTGTCCTGCCTTTTGTTCTTGAGGTTGATGCATCTGAGACTGGAGTAGGTGCCCTCTTGTCTCAATGACCTACGCCTGACGGTTCCTTGCATCCGTGTGGTTTCTTCTCTAAGAAATTGTCTCCAGCGGAGTGCAATTATGAAATTGGTGACAGGGATTTACTGGCCATAATTTTGGCACTCAAGGAATGGAGGCATCTTCTCGAGGATACTAGTGTGCCAGTGCTCATTCTTACTGACCACAAGAATTTAACTTATCTATCTGAAGCAAAACGTTTGTCGCCCCGACAGGCCAGATGGGTGCTATTTTTGTCTCGATTTAATTATGTGGTCTCCTACCTGCCTGGTAGTAAGAATGTTTGGGCCGATGCCCTCTCTCGACAATTTTTGCCTCTGTCCAAGGAGGAGTCTGTACCTACTCCTGTTGTACCTCCTGACCATATTTTGGCTACCATACGTACTAATTTGACTTCTCCCTTGGGGGAGGAGATCCTGGCTGCACAAACCAATGCACCGCCTGAGAAACCTAGTGGTAAGTGTTTTGTTCCTGAGAATCTTCAAACTAAACTTTTGCACACTTACCACTATCCTAAAGCTGCAGGTCACCCAGGCAAGAACCAAATGATTTGGTCTGTCACTCGACAATTCTGGTGGCCAGGTCTTCATTCTGATGTTGCTGCGTATGTTGCCTCCTGCTCAGTTTGTGCACAGAATAAGACTCCTCAACGTCTTCCTGTGGGTCTTCTTCAACCTATTGCTAATGGTGAGCATCCTTGGACACATCTTTCCATGGACTTCATTGTCGAGCTCCCTGTTTCCAATGGCAATACTGTTATCCTTATGGTGGTTGACCGTTTTTCTAAAATGTCACATTGCATTCCCTTGATGAAGCTGCCTACCGCTCAGGAGCTTGCTTCAATTTTTGCCCGGGAGGTGTTCCGTTTACATGGGTTACCCAAGGAGATAGTGTTGGACCGGGGTAGCCAGTTTGTCTCCAGATTTTGGCATTCCTTTTGTGCTCAAATGGGGATCCAGCTTTCCTTCTCCTCAGCATATCACCCTCGATCCAATGGGGCTGCAGAATGGTCTAATCCAGCTCTGGAACAGTTCCTCCATTGCTATGTCTCAGATCACCATACTAATTGGTCTGAACTGTTACCTTGGGCAGAGTTTGCTCGTAATAGTGCTATTAATGCTTCCTGCAAAGTAATTCCCGTTCATGGCGAATTATGGGTTTCAACCATCCTTGTTGCCCGATTCATTCATGTCTCAGGGTATTCCGGCTTTGGAGGAGCATCTCCGGCAACTCCGTTCCATGTGGGTGCAGATTCAGGATTGCCTTCATCGTTCTATGCAGCACCAAAAGTTCCAGATCGTAGGTGTCTGCCCGCACCTTCCTACCAGGTTGGGGAGAGATTTTGGCTGTCCTCCCGCAACTTGAACCTTTGTGTGCCTTCCAATAAATTGGCTCCCCGTTATGTTGGTCCTTTTTGAATACTCCGACGGGTTAATCCTGTGGCCTACTCTTTTGACCTTCCTCCTGCTATGCGCATCTCAATGTTTTTCATGTCTCCCTCTTGAAACCATTGGTTTGTAATCGGTTTACCACTGTGTTGCCTCGTCCCCGTCCTATCTTTGTTGACAACCATGAGGAGTATGAGGTCAGCAGCTATTAGGGGTTAATGTGAGCCTGACTGCAGCCATCTTGTTCCTCGCAGCCATCTTGTGATGATTAGCATCCATTTTGCAATGATTAGACTTTATTATAATGGGTTATTATGTAGTGCGAACTATGTGCTTGTTATGGTACTTCCCTTAGCTGTTCGGCCTTGTAGAAGCTTCCTGGCTGTACGCCCAGAAGAATATTATATCAATAAGATCGTCCAGAGACCTTGTTGTCTCTGCAGATGTTAGCTTATTATGACTATCGAATATTGTTTATGAGCTAGTAACTTTCCAGACTCACACTGTGTTTTACTCTGTATAACTGTGTAAAATGACGCGGTCATAATGTGTCATCCCCTTAACCCTATATGCTGCTACTAAAGTCTATAAGATAGGCTTGCACTGTTCAATAAACATGATTGGCTTTAAATCATATTGCTACGTGGTCTGAGTCATTCTAAGGGATCCTTATCAGATAATCTACATCTGCCTCAGGTGGTACAGTGGGCCCGCGGCTTTGGCCTGACCTGACCTGACCTGGGGATAACACCTAACACCTAACAGCAGCATTATTGACTCTTGTATGTCCAGGGGCCGTGTACAGTATTTGGTTCACTGGAGGGGCTACGGTCCGGAGGAGCGTTCTTGGGTTCCCTCCTCTGATGTTCATGCTCCTGCCCTCCTCCGTGCCTTCCATGCGCATTTCCCCAATAAGCCTTTTGTCCTCCCGTGGGGGAGGGGTCGTTGAGGGGAGGGTACTGTCAGGGTTTTTCCCTGTTGTGTTTGCCATGTGCTGCTGGCAGCCATTTTACTCACCTCTCTTCCTGATTTGGTGCATTGTGGGGGATGCTGCTCACTTCCTGCACTTCCTTTTATGGCCAGACTGTTGTGCATCATCCATGTGAGACAGGATGCAGTCTCAGAATTGTGATGTCATCATTTATTATTTAAAGGGCCTCTGTTCAGTATGCTTTGCCTTTGCGTTGTCTGAGACCTGTTTGTGAGTGTTCCTGTGTATTACCTGGCTGCCTGACGTCCTTCCTGGTTCCTGATCCCTGGCTTGTTCCTGGCTCTGCTGTGCTCCTTGTTCCTGATTCCGGCTCGTCTGACTATTCGCTTTGGCGCCTGACTCGGCTCATCTGACTACCAGCTCTGGTTTTGACTCCTGGCTTGTTACTTGACTTGTGGACATTTTATAATTTTTTGCTATTAATAAAGGTGTGATTATTTTTGCACTTCTCGTCTCAGTCTGATTCCTGGCACCCTGACAAGAAGACACTTGCCTAGGGCAGCAGATTGGGGAGGGGGGAAGCAGCACTTTTTGAGTCTCTGTTGGGAGTGGCAGTTGACTTAAAGGGATACAGAACCCAATTTTTTTCTTTCATGATTCAGATAGAGGATGCAATTTTAAGCAACTTTCTAATTTACTCCTATTATAAATTTTTCTTTGTTCTTTTGGTATCCTAATTTGAAAAAGCAGGAATGTAAGCTAACGAGCCGGTATCCCTTTAACTAGCTATATATATATATATATATATATATATATATATATATATATATATATATATATATATATATATATATATATATATAAATAGAAGGTTTATGGAACTAGCGCTAAAGGTCCCAAAGATGGTATTAGTATAAATGAATGATATAGTGTAGGTTTATTTAACCTCAATTTAACCTCAACAAAATGTTTTATTTTATTTTGTTTGTTGTATTAAAAATGGGAAAATTTAGGAAAATTTAAATCTTGTTTAGGTATGTTGGGCTCAGTTACACACTGACTGCAGTCATTTTTTTGAAAGCAGTACTATTGTGCTGAGTCCTTAATATATTATTATTATATATATATATATATAGATATCGAAATAAATGGATACATTTATCAAATGCTGGGCAGACATGATTCGCAGTAGCGAATTATGTCTGCCCGCAATCGCTAAATGCTGACAGCATAGAAAGCTGAATTGGCTGCTTGATAAATCTACCCCATGGTCTCCAAATGTGCACTCTCACCTACTGCAGAGACAAATATACCAGTATGCCAAATCAGCATAAATTCAATTGAAAAAAATGGCACTCACTTGATTTAAGGTGAAACAACTTTTTCCTTTATTCACACAACGTGACATTTCAAGGAATAAATCTGAGGAAGTCAGAAGAAGGGGATTGTTTCCCCGAAACATCACGTGTGAATAACAGTACACTTTGTTTCACCTTAAATCCAGTGAGTGACATTTATTTTGATTGTATATATATATGTGTCCTGTATATATATATCCGGATTTACCGCATGGCTATTGGCTAAGAGGTGAAAACGTCATCTCTTAGCCAAAAATTATTTTAGCCATGCGCTGCTGTAGGAGCTAAGAGCGTCGATCATTTGAATCAAATAAAGGAGCTTTCTACATGAAGTATCTTATACTTCATGAATGAAAGTGCTCTTTATTTGTTTCAATAGTAAATCTTAGCGTTTGTAAAACGCTAGGATTTACTTTCACTTTAATTCATGTATATAAAGTTAAATGCCATAAAATCAAAATAGATGCCAAAAATAAAGATAATCTTCCTTATTGATAAATATATTTCATAAAAATTCACATTAATGCAAAAGAACTTCATACATCTTAAGGATGCTGATAGTACCACAAGTGTTATGATTAATATTCATCACACATAGTTCCACACGATTATCTTCTGTCTATAAAGAACTTAGCATCACTTATTTTATTAATGCCCATGGGTGAGCCTGTCTGAAGTGTGTATATCCAATATACTTCTCTCCTGCTTCATTTCATTAACCTATCTCCACTCCTGACATTAGTTCTCACATGTTCAATACCTTGAAAGCTAACATTTTCAGAATTATTGTTATGTTTTGAGAAATGCTTAGCCACTGGTGTTTTAGGGGTTTCAGCTTCTAAGTCTTCTCTGATTCTATCTTTAAGCAGTCTAGAAGTGAGTCCCACGTATTGAAACGTACACAGTTTACAGGTGATGATATAGATAACGTATGTAGAATAACAAGTAATTATCTCTAATCTTGTAAGTCTTCCCTGTATTTGTTGATGTAAAGGTCTCACCAACTTCTGCATAATTACAGCTTTTACAAGGTCTCCCTCCACATCTATAAAAACCTTCCTTTATTTATAGCCAACTCTTATTGATAACTTTAGTTACAGAAGTACTTATTGCAAAGTTCTTTGTTATCTTATCACCTATAGTTTCAGATCTGCATGACACAAAATTACACTAGTAGAGTAGAGATTGTTTGTAAATCTCTATCACTCTCTAATATTGGTAGCCTTTTTTATAATATAACATAAGTCAATGAATTGTTTACTATATTTTGTGATGAAATTGATACTTCCTCTTGTGGTATCCCTTCTGGTGTTATCCAAAAGCAGATTATTCCTATCAAATCTAGCAACTTGTTCAAGATAGACTTTTCAACAGGTTAGGATTATAGCCTCTATCAATTCGACGGTTTGTCAATTAATTCACATGTTGCCAATAGCTATTCAAATTAGTGCAGTTTCGTCTCAGTCTAACATATTGTCCTTCTTTTTTGATGATAGGGGTGTGAGGAATCTGCTCTCAGTATAGTACTGCCCATTATTTATTTCCTATAGACTTCTGTATAAGGACATCTAACTAAGGCATATTCACCCTAAAGGAATTATATGTAAAACTCAGGTTACGTTCATTGTTATTTAGATGTCCCAAGAAGTCATTAAGATAATCCTCAGAGCCCTCCCATACTACTAATACATTGTTGATATATCTAGTATGGAATTTGATATTACTTTTAAAGCTATTTCGTTCAAATATTTTAATTCCTCATGAATCCCTTTTGTCTGATTGGAACAGCCATTAGAATGCAAGCTCAATCCTATTGGCTGATTGGATCAGCCAATAGGATTTTTTCAACCTTAATTCCGATTGGCTGATAGAATTCTATCAGCCAGTTGGAATCTAAGGGACGCCATCTTGGATGACATCATTTAAAGGAACCTTCATTCAGTCGTCGGTCGTGGAAAGTAGAGGATGCTCCTCGTCGGATGTCTTGAAGATTGACCCGCTCCGCGCCGGATGGATGAAGATAGAAGATGCCATCTGGATGAAGACTTCTGCCCGTCTGGAGGACCACTTCTCCCGGCTTGGATGAAGACATCTCCCGGCTTCGTTTAGGATGGATGTGCAGTCTTCAAAACTGTAAGTGGATCTTCGGGGGCTAGTGTTAGGTTTTTTTAAGGGTTTATTGGGTGGGGTTTAGTTTTAGATTAGGGTTTTGGGCAGCAATAGAGCTAAATGCCCTTTTAAGGGCAATGCCCATCCAAATGCCCTTTTCAGGGCAATAGGAGCTTAGATTTTTTTAGTTAGGGTTTTATTTGGGGGTTGTTTGTGTGGGTGGTGGGTTTTACTGTTGGGGGGTTGTTTGTATTTTTTAACAAGTAAAAGAGCTGATTTCTTGGAGGCAATGCCCCGTAAAAGGCCCTTTTAAGGGCTATTGGTAGTTTAGTTTAGGCTAGATTTTTTTTTTATTTGGGGGGGGGGGCTTTTTTATTTTTATAGGGCTATTAGATTAGTTTACATATCTTGTCATTTGTTTTTTATTTTGTGTAATTTAGTGTTTTTTGTGTAATTTAGGTATTTGTATTTAATTTTGTTAGTTGTATTTAATTTAAGTAATTTATTTAATTGTACTGTAAGGTTAGGTGTTAGTGTAACTAAGGTTAGGTTTTATTTTACAGGTAAATTTGTATTTATTTTAGCTAGGTAGTTAGTAAATAGTTAATAACTATTTAGTAACTATTCTACCTAGTTAAAAACTTGCCTGTAAAATAAAAATAAACCCTAAGCTAGATACAATGTAACTATTAGTTAGATTGTAGCTAGCTTAGGGTTTATTTTATAGGTAAGTATTTAGTTTTAAATAGGAATTATTTAGTTAATGATAGGAATTTTTACTTCGATTTATTTTAATTATATTTAAGTTAGGGTGTGTTAGGGTTAGGGTTAGATTTAGGTTTATGGGGTTAATAAATGTAATATAGTGGCGGCGACGTTGGGGGCAGCAGATTAGGGGTTAATAAATGTAGGTAGGTGGCGGCGATGTTAGGGGCGGCAGATTAGGGGTTAATAATATTTAACTAGTTTTGCAATGTGGTAGTGTGGCGGTTATGGGGTTAATATGTTTATTATAGTGGCGGCGATGTCAGGAGCGGCAGATTAGGGGTTAATACATTTAATGTAGGTGTCTGCAATGTCGGGGGCGGCAGATTAGGGGTTAACAATTTTTTACTAGTGTTTGCGAGGCAGAAGTGTGGCAGTTTAGGGGTTAATATGTTTATTATAGTGGCGGCAATGTCGGGAGCGGCAGATTAGGGGTTAATCATTTTATTTTAGTATTTACGATACGGGAGGGCCTCAGATTAGGGGTTAATAGGTAGTTTTATGGGTGTTAGTGTACTTTTTAGCACTTTAGTTATGAGTTTTATGCTACAGCTTTGTAGCGTAAAACAAATAACTATTGACTTTAGAATGCGTTACGAATCGTGCGGGATAGGCTGTACAACTCACTTTTTAGCCACAAAAAAAAGCTTGTAATACCAGCGTTATGGAAGTCCCATTGAAAAAGGACTTTACGCAAATTGGGTAAGTTAATTTGTGGTATGGCCAAAAAAGTGTGCGGGACAGCTGTACCTACAAGACTCGTAATAGCAGCGGTAGTGAAAAAGCAGCGTTATGAGCCTTAATGCTGCTTTTTTGCTCATAACACAAAATTCGCAATCTAGACTTTCCCTTATTTTAATCTTATGTATTGAGTATATATATATAGATATGAACTTGGGGCAAGTCAGTATTAAACTGACAAAAATTGTACATCTGATCAGCACTCACATTCCTGTGTAATTTATGCAAAAACTTACCTGATAAATTCATTTCTTTCATATTAGCAAGAGTCCATGAGGCCCACCCTTTTTATGGTGGTTATGATTTTTTTGTATAAAGCACAATTATTCCAATTCTTTATTTGATGCTTTCGCTCCTTTCTTATCACCCCACTTCTTGGCTATTCGTTAAACTGAATTGTGGGTGTGGTGAGGGGTGTATTTATAGGCATTTTGAGGTTTGGGAAACTTTGCCCCTCCTGGTAGGAATGTATATCCCATACGTCACTAGCTCATGGACTCTTGCTAATATGAAAGAAATGAATTTATCAGGTAAGTTCTTACATAAATTATGTTTTTATTATTAAGTCCTGTGAGTGCCCTCATCATTGAGAAATGAATATATATATATATATATATATATATATATATATATATATATCGAGAAAAAGGGTGTACTAAGGCACTACTATTGTGTTAATACAGGAATTTTATTAACTCTGAATAAACCAGCTTAATCTTATGGCTGGGTTATATAATAACGAGAAAAGTGGGGTGCTATGTACTTTTATTTTGAACTTGGGGCAAGTCAGTATTAAACTGACAAAAATTGTACATCTGATCAGCACTCACATTCCTGTGAAAGAAATAGGATGGATATTGACTTGGATGAGACTCCTCGGCGGAGTTCAAAGCTAGATTATTAAAATTTAACTTTTATTGGAAATTATTAAAATATATTACAAACACACAAAGACAAAAACTTTTAAAATTGTCGTCTGCTGTGAAGATTATTTCCTTTATTGAGTAAATCCTCAATAGGAATAGATAAGTAACAAGTTAATTGTGGGCTTCAATGATAGACCTCTTTATAACATAGTAATTCAGGAATCTATTATTAAATACTTATTCCTAGGATGTGTGTAAATTGTATAATTGTGTGGTTTATCTCTTACTCAGATTATGATAGTCTAATATAATCCTAGGGTGGGAGTAAAGTCAATGTTGCTACCATTTACCCTTTGTTCTCATAGAGTTAGACAATTTATCTGAGAGGATGTTAATTTTCATCAGGTCCTTAATTTGCCATGGTATGTACAATTAGCCAGTAGATCACTAATATTTGGATTTTTGGCTCTTGTGTCTATTATAGTAAAACGGTATACCACATTAGTCTAGTGTTACAGGCAGTTTTATTACTATTCCCAATCAAAATAGGATTTATTTTATTCTTCCCCACTAGATGTCAGTATTGTAACATACAATCACGGTACTCAGATTCACCAGAGTGCAGGGAAAGTCAGAGAAAATACTGAAAATATTGGTGCAAATATATTGGTGAGTTTGCTGTTAGCCTTAGTATCACATTAGGATTCTTTAGGAGTCTGTAGGTTATTTTTAGTTTATATTTGGCTCAATGACATTTTGCTTTCAATAAAAGCCAGACACGGGGAGAATAATTTGAAACTTTGTTTCAGCTGTCAAAATTCTTATAGATGAGACAAAATGTTACATTGAGTTATAATGTGATTATGTTTGTTTACAGGGTATCACTTCTCATATATAAGTTCAGGTTCCTAAGAAACTGTTATCTCAATTTACTTTGCGGCTTCAAGCTTAATGCTTGTGTTATTTTCCTTGGTTTCCTCCTAAATAGGATAACTGTGGCGTTTTTATTAGTGCAAATGTATCTGTGTGCACGGGTTTACGCTGTGCATTAGCTCATTATGTACCATACAATTACTGAATGTTATAATTCTTTATTCAACCGGTTAGGCAAATATTTCCTGTTATAGGTTATCACTTTATACCTTCATGTTCCGTCTAATAGTTATATTGTCTGTCCACACCATAACTCTGTCAGCTATAAATAGATACTTTCCACAGAGATTTACCGGCCTATACCTTATTTCTATTAATAATCATTAGATAGTTTCTATAGTATTTTACTGGGCTATACCTTAGCGGGCTGACCTGTTTCTCTCACAGGTTTGTGCATAGATAATAGTAATACAGGGTTTCTAAGGTGGATTACCGGCCTATACCTTGGGTAATTCTAATATAAAAAATGGTAATAGTTGACAGATTTTGCTTTTATAAGGGTATTACATTTATGTTGGAACACATAAGTTACCGGTCTATACCTTTGGTAATTCAAATAAATGTGCTGGTAATTGTACGGCTGGTTTTGCCTTTGTGATGGTATTACTTCTAAGTTAAAGCACACAAATTACCGGCCTTTTCCTTGGGTAATTACGATAAAATCAATCATAATTACTGAACTGGTTTTGCCTTTATGGGGGTATCTCATCTAAGTTAGAGCCTATTAGTTACCGGCCTATACCTTAATTTAGAGATTGAGGTTTTATAATGTGTATACACAAGTTGTACAAACTATTTTTCTAGGGTTCTTACCGGCCTATACCAGGTGAGTAAAAATACTTTAGTTAGATTCCTAATTCAGCAGGTTACCAATTAATACCTGTGAAAAGTTACCGCTCACTATCACAACTTGTTTATCTATTAGTCAAATGCATATAAATACGGAGAGTGTGGGGATGGCAGTACGCCTTAATGATTTTAAGTTGTCAAATAACCCCTACACCTCCATTATCATCAAACAGCAGACGGGCTAAAATTTACAGACACCTTCCCCTAACATGTTTCGCCAGTAACCTGGCTTTGTCAAAGGGTGCGGGCGCGCCTTTGTTCCGATTATTTATTGGCTCCCTACTCCACCTCTACTCTAATGATTATTAATAGAAATAAGGTATAGGCCGGTAATCCACCTTAGAAACCCAGTATTACTATTATCTATACACAAACCTGTGAGAGAAACAGGTCAGCCCGCTAAGGTATAGCCCAGTAAAACACTATAGAAACTATCTAATGATTATTAATAGAAATAAGGTATAGGCCGGTAAATCTCTGTGGAAAGTATCTATTTATAGCTGACAGAGTTATGGTGTGGACAGACAATATAACTATTAGACGGAACATGAAGGTATAAAGTGATAACCTATAACAGGAAATATTTGCCTAACCGGTTGAATAAAGAATTATAACATTCAGTAATTGTATGGTACATAATGAGCTAATGCACAGCGTAAACCCGTTCACATAGATACATTTGCACTAATAAAAACGCCACAGTTATCCTATTTAGGAGGAAACCAAGGAAAATAACACAAGCATTAAGCTTGAAGCCGCAAAGTAAATTGAGATAACAGTTTCTTAGGAACCTGAACTTATATATGAGAAGTGATACCCTGTAAACAAACATAATCACATTATAACTCAATGTAACATTTTGTCTCATCTATAAGAATTTTGACAGCTGAAACAAAGTTTCAAATTATTCTCCCCGTGTCTGGCTTTTATTGAAAGCAAAATGTCATTGAGCCAAATATAAACTAAAAATAACCTACAGACTCCTAAAGAATCCTAATGTGATACTAAGGCTAACAGCAAACTCACCAATATATTTGCACCAATATTTTCAGTATTTTCTCTGACTTTCCCTGCACTCTGGTGAATCTGAGTACCGTGATTACACACAGAGGGTGATTGTATGTTACAATACTGACATCTAGTGGGGAAGAATAAAATAAATCCTATTTTGATTGGGAATAGTAATAAAACTGCCTGTAACACTAGACTAATGTGGTATACCGTTTTACTATAATAGACACAAGAGCCAAAAATCCAAATATTAGTGATCTACTGGCTAATTGTACATACCATGGCAAATTAAGGACCTGATGAAAATTAACATCCTCTCAGATAAATTGTCTAACTGTATGAGAACAAAGGGTAAATGGTAGCAACATTGACTTTACTCCCACCCTAGGATTATATTAGACTATCATAATCTGAGTAAGAGATAAACCACACAATTATACAATTTACACACATCCTAGGAATAAGTATTTAATAATAGATTCCTGAATTACTATGTTATAAAGAGGTCTATCATTGAAGCCCACAATTAACTTGTTACTTATCTATTCCTATTGAGGATTTACTCAATAAAGGAAATAATCTTCACAGCAGACGACAATTTTAAAAGTTTTTGTCTTTGTGTGTTTGTAATATATTTTAATAATTTCCAATAAAAGTTAAATTTTAATAATCTAGCTTTGAACTCCGCCGAGGAGTCTCATCCAAGTCAATATCCATCCTATTTCTTTCACAGGAATGTGAGTGCTGATCAGATGTACAATTTTTGTCAGTTTAATACTGACTTGCCCCAAGTTCAAAATAAAAGTACATAGCACCCCACTTTTCTCGTTATTATATAACCCAGCCATAAGATTAAGCTGGTTTATTCAGAGTTAATAAAATTCCTGTATTAACACAATAGTAGTGCCTTAGTACACCCTTTTTCTCGATATATATATATATATATATATATATATATATTCATTTCTCAATGATGAGGGCACTCACAGGACTTAATAATAAAAACATAATTTATGTAAGAACTTACCTGATAAATTCATTTCTTTCATATTAGCAAGAGTCCATGAGCTAGTGACGTATGGGATATACATTCCTACCAGGAGGGGCAAAGTTTCCCAAACCTCAAAATGCCTATAAATACACCCCTCACCACACCCACAATTCAGTTTAACGAATAGCCAAAAAGTGGGGTGATAAGAAAGGAGCGAAAGCATCAAATAAAGAATTGGAATAATTGTGCTTTATACAAAAAAATCATAACCACCATAAAAAGGGTGGGCCTCATGGACTCTTGCTAATATGAAAGAAATGAATTTATCAGGTAAGTTTTTGCATAAATTATGTTTTCTTTCATGTAATTAGCAAGAGTCCATGAGCTAGTGACGTATGGGATAATAAATACCCAAGATGTGGAACTTCCACACAAGAGTCACTAGAGAGGGAGGGATAAAATAAAGACAGCCAATTCCGCTGAAAAATTAATCCACTACCCCAATCAAAAAAATTTCAATTTTTATAATGATAAAAACTGAAATTATAAGTAGAAGAATCCAACTGAAACAGCTGAAGTACCATTCTACCAAAACTGCTTCTAAAGAAGAGAAAACATCAAAATGGTAGAACATAGTAAAAGTATGCAAAGAAGACCAAGTTATTGCTTTGCAAATCTGATCAACAGAAGCTTCATTCTTAAAAAAACCCAGGAAGTAGAAACTGACCTAGTAGAATGAGCCGTAATCCTCCGAGGCGGGAATCCACCCGACTCCAAATAAGTATGATGAATCAAAAGTTTAAGCAAGATGCCAAAATAAATGGCAGAATCCTTTTGACCTTCCTAAAACCAGAAAAGATAACAAATAGACTAGAAGTCTATCTGAAATCTGAATAGCTTCAACATAGAATTTCAAAAACTCTTACCATATGCAAAGAAAGGAAGAATCTCACCAAAGAAGTCTTAGGAAAACAATTAGTCCTCCCTAATGTTGTTAGAATTTACAACTTTAGGAAAGAATTGAAATGAGGACAGCAAAAACCACCTTATCCTGATGAAAAAATCAGAAAAAGGAGACTCACAAAAAAGAACAGATAATTAAAAAACTGTTCTAGCTGAAGAGATGTCCAAAAATAACAATACTTTCCATGAAAGTAATTAATGTCCAGAGCAAACATATGCTCAAATAGAAGAGCCTGAAAAGCCTTCAGAACCCAAATAAGACTCCAAGGAGGAGAAATTGGCTTAATGACAGGCTTGATACAAATCAAAACCAAAAATGATGAATATCAGGAAGTAACACTGCCTTATCCTGATGAAAAATCAGAAAAAGATATTCACAAAAAAGAGCAGATAACTCAAAAACTCTTCTAGCAGAAGAAATAACCAAAGGAACTATACAATGTTCAGAAAATGCATAGTTTCAAACGGAGGAGCCTGTAAAGCCCTCAGCACCAAATAAACCTCCGAAGAGGAGAGATTGAATTAATGACAGGCTTGATACGGACCAAAGCCTGTACAACACAATGAATATCAGGATGATTGGCAATCTTTATGTGAAAAAAGAACAGAAAGAGTAGAGATTTATCCTAACAAAGAACTGAAGACAAAACCTTATTCAAACTAAACTGAAAAAATTATAAAGTTCTATCGCCTAGATTTAGAGTTCTGTGGCCAAAGGGGTGCGTTAGCTACGCGTGCTTTTTTTCCCACGCACCTTTTAAATACCGCTGGTATTTAGAGTTCACAGAATGGCTGGGTTTTCAGTGCGTTAGGCTCCAAAAAGGGAGCATAGAACATAATTTAACGCCACTGCAAATCTTACAGACACGGCCAGCTTCAAAAACGTGCTCGTGCACGATTCCCCCATAGAAAACAATGGGGCCATTTGAGCTGAAAAAAAACCTAACACCTGCAAAAAAGCCGCGTTCAGCTCCTAACGCAGCCCCATTGTTTTCTATGGGGAAACACTTCCTACGTCTGCACCTAACACTCTATCATGTACCCCGAGTCTAAACACCCCTAACCTTACACTTATTAACCCCTAATCTGCCGCCCCCGCTATCGCTGAACCCTGCATATTATTTTTAACCCCTAATCTGCCGCTCCGTACACCACCGCCACCTACATTATAGCTATGTACCCCTAATCTGCTGCCCCAAACACCGCCGACCCCTATATTATATTTATTAACCCCAAATCTACCTCCCACAACGTCGCCTCCACCTGCCTACACTTATTAACCCCTAATCTGCCGCCCCCGCTATCGCTGACCCCTGCATATTATTATTAACCCCTAATCTGCCGCTCCGTACACCACCGCCACCTACATTATAGCTATGTACCCCTAATCTGCTGCCCCTAACACCGCCGACCCCTATATTATATTTATTAACTCCAAATCTGCCCCCCTCAACGTCGTCTCCACCTGCCTACACTTATTAACCCCTAATCTGCCGAGCGGACCGCACCGCTACTATAATAAAGTTATTAACCCCTAATCCGCCTCACTCCCGCCTCAATAACCCTATAATAAATAGTATTAACCCCTAATCTGCCCTCCCTCACATCACCGACACCTAACTTCAATTATTAACCCCTAATCTGCCGACCGAATCTCGCCGCTACTGTAATAAATGGATTAACCCCTAAAGCTAAGTCTAACCCTAACACTAACACCCCCCTAAGTTAAATATAATTTAAATCTAACGAAATAAATTAACTCTTATTAAATAAATTATTCCTATTTAAAGCTAAATACTTACCTGTAAAATAAACCCTAATATAGCTACAAGATAAATTATATTATATATAGCTATTTTAGGATTTATATTTATTTTACAGGTAACTTTGTATTTATTTTAACCAGGTACAATAGCTATTAAATAGTTAAGAACTATTTAATAGCTAAAATAGTTAAAATAATTACAAAATTACCTGTAAAATAAATCCTAACCTAAGTTACAATTAAACCTAACACTACACTATCAATAAATTAATTAAATAAAATACCTACAATTACCTACAATTAAACCTAACACTACACTATCAATAAATTAATTAAATACAATATCTACAAATAAATACAATTAAACCTAACACTACACTATCAATAAATTAATTAAATACAATATCTACAAATAAATACAATGAAATAAACTAACTAAAGTACAAAAAATAAAAAAGAACTAAGTTACAAAAAATAAAAAAATATTTACAAACATCAGAAAAATATTACAACAATTTTAAACTAATTACACCTACTCTAAGCCCCCTAATAAAATAACAAAGCCCCCCAAAATAAAAAAATGCCCTACCTTATTCTAAATTAAAAAAGTTCAAAGCTCTTTTACCTTACCAGCCCTGAACAGGGCCCTTTGCTGGGCATGCCCCAAAGAATTCAGCTCTTTTGCCTGTAAAAAAAACACATACAATACCCCCCCCAACATTACAACCCACCACCCACATACCCCTAACCCAAACCCCCCTTAAATAAACCTAACACTAAGCCCCTGAAGATCTTCCTACCTTATCTTCACCATACCAGGTTCAGCGATCCGTCCTCGGAAGTCTTGATCCAAGCCTCGGAAGTGTTGATCCAAGCCCAAGCGGGGGGCTGAAGAGTGACGTCCATCCTCGGGCTGAAGTCTGGATCCAAGCGGCGACTGAAGAAATCCATCATCGGGCTGAAGTCGGAAGTCCATCATCAGGATGAAGTCTTCTATCAAGCAGCATCTTCAATCTTCTTTCTTCCGGAGCGGAGCAGAGTCATCTTGTTCCCAGCCGACGCGGATCCATCCTCTTCTAACGACGCCTACTAGCCGAATGACGGTTCCTTTAAATGACGTCATCCAAGATGGCATCCATCGAATTCCGATTGGCTGATAGGATTCTATCAGCCAATCGGAATTAAGGTAGGAAAATTCTGATTGGCTGATGGAATCAGCCAATCAGATTGAGCTCGCATTCTATTGGCTGATCGGAACAGCCAATAGAATGCAAGCTCAATCTGATTGGCTGATCGGATCAGCCAATCAGATTAAACTTGAATCTAATTGGCTGATTCCATCAGCCAATCAGAATTTTCCTACCTTAATTCCGATTGGCTGATAGAATCCTATCAGCCAATCGGAATTCGACGGACGCCATCTTGGATGACGTCATTTAAAGGAACCATCTTTCGGCTAGTAGGCGTCGTTAGAAGAGGATGGATCCGCATCGGCTGGGAACAAGATGGCTCCGCTCCGGAAGAAAGAAGATTGAAGATGCTGCTTGATAGAAGACTTCATCCCGATGATGGACTTCCGACTTCAGCCCGATGATGGATTTCTTCAGTCGCCGATTGGATCCAGACTTCAGCCCGAGGATGGACGTCACTCTTCAGCCCCCCGCTTGGGCTTGGATCAACACTTCCGAGGCTTGGATCAAAACTTCCGAGGATGGATCGGTGAACCTGGTATGGTGAAGATAAGGTAGGAAGATCTTCAGGGGCTTAGTGTTAGGTTTATTTAAGGGGGGTTTGTGTTAGATTAGGGGTATGTGGGTGGTGGGTTGTAATGTTGGGGGGGGTATTGTATGTGTTTTTTTTACAGGCAAAAGAGCTGAATTCTTTGGGGCATGCCCCGCAAAGGGCCCTGTTCAGGGCTGGTAAGGTAAAAGAGCTTTGAACTTTTTTAATTTAGAATAGGGTAGGGCATTTTTTTATTTTGGGGGGCTTTGTTATTTTATTAGGGGGCTTAGAGTAGGTGTAATTAGTTTAAAATTGTTGTAATATTTTTCTAATGTTTGTAAATATTTTTTTATTTTTTGTAACTTAGTTCTTTTTTATTTTTTGTACTTTAGTTAGTTTATTTCATTGTATTTATTTGTAGGAATTGTATTTAATTTATTTATTGATAGTGTAGTGTTAGGTTTAATTGTAGGTAATTGTAGGTATTTTATTTAATTAATTTATTGATAGTGTAGTGTTAGGTTTAATTGTAACTTAGGTTAGGATTTATTTTACAGGTAATTTTGTAATTATTTTAACTATTTTAGCTATTAAATAGTTCTTAACTATTTAATAGCTATTGTACCTGGTTAAAATAAATACAAAGTTACCTGTAAAATAAATATAAATCCTAAAATAGCTAAAATATAATTATAATTTATATTGTAGCTATATTAGGGTTTATTTTACAGGTAAGTATTTAGCTTTAAATAGGAATAATTTATTTAATAAGAGTTAATTTATTTCGTTAGATTTAAATTATATTTAACTTAGGGGGGTGTTAGTGTTAGGGTTAGACTTAGCTTTAGGGGTTAATCCATTTATTACAGTAGCGGCGAGATTCGGTCGGCAGATTAGGGGTTAATAATTGAAGTTAGGTGTCGGCGATGTTAGGGAGGGCAGATTAGGGGTTAATACTATTTATTATAGGGTTATTGAGGCGGGAGTGTGGCGGAGTAGGGGTTAATAACTTTATTATAGTAGCGGTGCGGTCCGCTCGGCAGATTAGGGGTTAATAAGTGTAGGCAGGTGGAGGCGACGTTGAGGGGGGCAGATTAGGGGTTAATAAATATAATATAGGGGTCGGCGGTGTTAGGGGCAGCAGATTAGGGGTACATAGCTATAATGTAGGTGGCGTGGTGTACGGAGCGGCAGATTAGGGGTTAATAATAATATGCAGGGGTCAGCAATAGCGGGGGCGGCAGATTAGGGGTTAATAAATATAATATAGGGGTCGGCGGTGTTAGGGGCAGCAGATTAGGGGTACATAGCTATAATGTAGGTGGCGTGGTGTACGGAGCGGCAGATTAGGGGTTAATAATAATATGCAGGGGTCAGCGATAGCGGGGGCGGCAGATTAGGGGTTAATAAATATAATATAGGGGTCGGCGGTGTTAGGGGCAGCAGATTAGGGGTTCATAGGGATAATGTAGGTGGCAACGGTGTGCGGTCGGCAGATTAGGGGTTACATTTTTTTAATATAGTGGCGGCGATGTGGGGGGACCTCGGTTTAGGGGTACATAGGTAGTTTATGGGTGTTTGTGTACTTTAGAGCACAGTAGTTAAGAGCTTTATAAACCGGCGTTAGCCCAGAAAGCTCTTAACTACTGACTTTTTTCTGCGGCTGGAGTTTTGTCGTTAGATTTCTAACGCTCACTTCAGCCACGACTCTAAATACCAGCGTTAGAAAGATCCCATTGAAAAGATAGGATACGCAATTGACGTAAGGGGATCTGCGGTATGGAAAAGTCGTGGCTGCAAAGTGAGCGTTAGACCCTTTAATGACTTACTCTAAATACCAGCGGTAGCCCAAAACCAGCGTTAGGAGCCTCTAACGCTGGTTTCGACGGCTACCGCCCAACTCTAAATCTAGCCGTATGAATTTTAAAAGAATGCCAAGAAAAGTAGGTCTTCCAGACTCAATAACAAATCTTTCTAGAGACAGATTTACGAACCTGAAACATTGTATTAATCAATGAGTCAGAGAAACCTCTATGACTAAAAATCAATCGTTCAATCTCCATCCCTTCAAATTTAATGATTTGAGATCCTGATGGAAAAAATGGGCCTTGAGAAAGAAGGTCTGGTTTAAACGGAAGTGTCCAAGGTTGGCAACTGGCCATCTGAATGAGATCCGCATACCAAAACCTGAGAGGCCATGCTGGAACCACCAGCAGAACAAACAAATACTCCATAAGAATTTTGGAAATCACTTTGGAAGAAGAACTAGAGGCGGAAAGAAATAGGCAAAAAGATAATTCCAAAGAAATTTCAATGCATATACTACTTCCGCCTGAGGATCCCCGGACCTGAATAGGCCCCTGGGAAGTTCTTTATTCAGAGGAGATGCCAACAGATCTATTTCTAGAAATGCTCACATCTGAAAAACATATATGGGTATGAGAGACCATTCTCCCGGATATAAAGCTTGATTAACAGAGATAATCCACTTCCCAAATATCTATACCTGGGAAAAAACCACAGAATTTAGATAGGAGCTGGATTTAGCCCAAGCTAATATCCGAGACACTGCTGTCACAGCCTAAGGACTGATAGTCCCACCCTGATGATTGACATACACCATAGTAGTGATATTGTCTGAAAACAAAAAAACGTCTCTTCTTCAAAAAGAAACTAACTGTTGTAATATTTTTCTAATGTTTGTAAATATTTTTTTATTTTTTGTAACTTAGTTCTTTTTTATTTTTTGTACTTTAGTTAGTTTATTTCATTGTATTTATTTGTAGGAATTGTATTTAATTTATTTATTGATAGTGTAGTGTTAGGTTTAATTGTAGGTAATTGTAGGTATTTTATTTAATTAATTTATTGATAGTGTAGTGTTAGGTTTAATTGTAACTTAGGTTAGGATTTATTTTACAGGTAATTTTGTAATTATTTTAACTATTTTAGCTATTAAATAGTTCTTAACTATTTAATAGCTATTGTACCTGGTTAAAATAAATACAAAGTTACCTGTAAAATAAATATAAATCCTAAAATAGCTAAAATATAATTATAATTTATATTGTAGCTATATTAGGGTTTATTTTACAGGTAAGTATTTAGCTTTAAATAGGAATAATTTATTTAATAAGAGTTAATTTATTTCGTTAGATTTAAATTATATTTAACTTAGGGGGGTGTTAGTGTTAGGGTTAGACTTAGCTTTAGGGGTTAATCCATTTATTACAGTAGCGGCGAGATTCGGTCGGCAGATTAGGGGTTAATAATTGAAGTTAGGTGTCGGCGATGTTAGGGAGGGCAGATTAGGGGTTAATACTATTTATTATAGGGTTATTGAGGCGGGAGTGTGGCGGATTAGGGGTTAATAACTTTATTATAGTAGCGGTGCGGTCCGCTCGGCAGATTAGGGGTTAATAAGTGTAGGCAGGTGGAGGCGACGTTGAGGGGGGCAGATTAGGGGTTAATAAATATAATATAGGGGTCGGCGGTGTTAGGGGCAGCAGATTAGGGGTACATAGCTTTAATGTAGGTGGCGGTGGTGTACGGAGCGGCAGATTAGGGGTTAATAATAATATGCAGGGGTCAGCGATAGCGGGGGCGGCAGATTAGGGGTTAATAAATATAATATAGGGGTCGGCGGTGTTAGGGGCAGCAGATTAGGGGTACATAGCTATAATGTAGGTGGCGTGGTGTACGGAGCGGCAGATTAGGGGTTAATAATAATATGCAGGGGTCAGCGATAGCGGGGGCGGCAGATTAGGGGTTAATAAATATAATATAGGGGTCGGCGGTGTTAGGGGCAGCAGATTAGGGGTTCATAGGGATAATGTAGGTGGCAACGGTGTGCGGTCGGCAGATTAGGGGTTACATTTTTTTAATATAGTGGCGGCGATGTGGGGGGACCTCGGTTTAGGGGTACATAGGTAGTTTATGGGTGTTTGTGTACTTTAGAGCACAGTAGTTAAGAGCTTTATAAACCGGCGTTAGCCCAGAAAGCTCTTAACTACTGACTTTTTTCTGCGGCTGGAGTTTTGTCGTTAGATTTCTAATGCTCACTTCAGCCACGACTCTAAATACCAGCGTTAGAAAGATCCCATTGAAAAGATAGGATACGCAATTGACGTAAGGGGATCTGCGGTATGGAAAAGTCGTGGCTGCAAAGTGAGCGTTAGACCCTTTAATGACTTACTCTAAATACCAGCGGTAGCCCAAAACCAGCGTTAGGAGCCTCTAACGCTGGTTTCGACGGCTACCGCCCAACTCTAAATCTAGCCGTATGAATTTTAAAAGAATGCCAAGAAAAGTAGGTCTTCCAGACTCAATAACAAATCTTTCTAGAGACAGATTTACGAACCTGAAACATAGTATTAATCAATGAGTCAGAGAAACCTCTATGACTAAAAATCAATCGTTCAATCTCCATCCCTTCAAATTTAATGATTTGAGATCCTGATGGAAAAAATGGGCCTTGAGAAAGAAGGTCTGGTTTAAACGGAAGTGTCCAAGGTTGGCAACTGGCCATCTGAATGAGATCCGCATACCAAAACCTGAGAGGCCATGCTGGAACCACCAGCAGAACAAACAAATACTCCATAAGAATTTTGGAAATCACTTTGGAAGAAGAACTAGAGGCGGAAAGAAATAGGCAAAAAGATAATTCCAAAGAAATTTCAATGCATATACTACTTCCGCCTGAGGATCCCCAGACCTGAATAGGCCCCTGGGAAGTTCTTTATTCAGAGGAGATGCCAACAGATCTATTTCTAGAAATGCTCACATCTGAAAAACATATATGGGTATGAGAGACCATTCTCCCGGATATAAAGCTTGATTAACAGAGATAATCCACTTCCCAAATATCTATACCTGGGAAAAAAACACAGAATTTAGATAGGAGCTGGATTTAGCCCAAGCTAATATCCGAGACACTGCTGTCACAGCCTAAGGACTGATAGTCCCACCCTGATGATTGACATACACCATAGTAGTGATATTGTCTGAAAACAAAAAAACGTCTCTTCTTCAAAAAGAAACTAACTGAAAAACTCTGAGAATGCACGGAGTTCTAAAATATCAAATGGTAATCTCGCCTCCTGAGATTTCCAAACCCCTTGTGCTGACAGAGATCCTCAGACAGCCTCCCAACCAAAATGACTCACATCTGTAAAGATCATGGCCCAGGTTGAAAGAAATGAAGAGACCTGTAGAACTAAATGATGGTGATCTTAACCACCAAATCAAGATAGATAAATATTAGGATTTGAAGATTTAAAATGTAAAATCTTAGAATCCCTGCACCATAATTCAGCATAAAAAACTGGAAGAGGTTATCTCTATTGAAAATGAGCAAAGGGAATTGAATCCAATGCTGTGGCCATAAGACCTAAAACTTCTATGCATATATAGCAATTGAAGGAAATAATAGAGACTAAAGGTACCGACAGATGGAACCCAATAAAATTGTCCCTTGTCTGATAGAGACAAAGACAGTGACACAAACTATCTGGAAACCTAAAAAAAGGTGACCCTTGTGTGAGGAATCAAGAGCTTTTGAAGAAAAAGATCCTCTAACGATATGAGATTCCACAGCCTCAGAAAATAATCTGAATGAAAACAGAAAATGAAGATATGCATTTATTGTATCTAATGAAAACAAGTAATGCCATCACTGACCAACAAAAGGCAGAATAGACCATTTATACATGATACATTTATATAACAAAAAGATTTTCTATCTTTGGAACAATTAATAGGTTTGAATAAAACCCCAAAACCCAGTTCCTAAAAATGGAACTGGAAGAAATACCCCAGAAGATTCCAGCACTTGAGCCCCAACGGGTGATCAGCCGAGCTTCAACATTATCCCAAAATATATAGGACCGAAACACACTAAAAGTGTTAGCCTTACTGGAATAGCTGGAATATCAAAGAGAAAAAAGACTTCTCACAGACGGTTTTACTCTGAACTTTATTCTGTATCCAAAATCAAAGAAATTTGCAAAACAACAAATTTCAAAAAAATGAATCAAAAACATTTCCAATTAAAAACATGTTACTTGGGAATTTGTTCCTTAATAAGAATAACCAAACTAATATAAGCTTAAAGTTTAGTCTTGGAACTCAATCTTGAAGCCCAGAGTAACAGTTAAGAATTGAATCTAATTATAAACCAAATAATTGATTATCTTAGAAAAAAAAGAAATATGGATTTTTTAGAAATCACAAAATTCTTCTAGCTAAAACAGCTGAAGACGTAGAATAAACCTCATTTGCAAAAATATTCAATAAAATGAAGACACAAATGAAAAATATTAGCATGATAACCCAGTTAAAGGACCAGTCAACACACTGGACTTACATAATCAACAAAAGCAAAACAACAAGACAAATGCAACAGCACTTAGTCTAGTAGATTTTGTCCTTAACAATGCTAAAATAAATCATAATCTGATACTTGATTTTAAAGTAAACAGAAAAAATGAAGCAATTGCAACATCATTCAAATAATCACAGATCCAAGAAAAGTACCTGAAAATAAATAATTTTCCTTAAATAAGATGCAACCATCTAAAGGAAAAATAAATACTATTTTGCTATAGAAACAATAGCATAATTAGCAGAAGTAGAGATAGCCCCATTAAATTGGAGAACCTTCAAAATTGAAATGAACTGCCGGCAAAGAATATAGTTTAAAACCTTTAAAGAAGGAATAAAAGAAAATTCTCAGCCTATTCCATTCCCTAGTATGAGGAACTGGAAAAAAACCTCTGAAAATACAGAAGAATAAATAAGCAGAAATAAAATGTTAGTCTTGAAAGAACTAATTACCTTAATATCCAAAATAATCAACACCTTTTCAACAAAGAACAAATGTACTTTAATAAAAAAATAAAAAAGTGGATTTGTTAGTGTCAATATGTGATGAAGAAAATTCTGAATGAGAAAAAACATCATCAGAGAAGGATAAATCATTATGTTGTAGGTCATTTGAAACTTCAATAATTAAAAAAGAAGTTTGAAAAAGACCTAAAAATTTTATTAGAAGGCACGATGTCAGACAAAGCCTTTAAAATAGAATCAGAAAAATAGTCTTATAAATCTTCTAAGTAATTCTTGTACATAAGATGTAAAAAGAATAGCAAATATATAAAGCATAAATACTAACGGATTCTGCATGTAAAAGTTTATCATGATAACTTATTACAAACCATAGCTAAAGAAAAACATTCATAACATTTTAAAATAAATGAACTTAGCTTTGGTAGGACTGAACTCAGTCAACAGGAATCCCTTAGAACGTTTTGAAACAGGAACAGTGAAATCTTGCAATATGTAATAGAAAAAAACAATATTTAAAACAAAATTATCAAATTCCTTAAATGACAGTTTCAGGAATGGGAAAAGAATGCAAAATAATAAGCTTCTAAAAACCAGAAGCAATAAAAAAGTGAGGTTAAAATAATGTGAGGACAAAATGGAACAAATACGCCCACATTTTTTGGCGCCAAATATGACGCCCACATTATTGGCGCTAAATACAACGCCCATATTTTTGGCGCCAAGTATGACGCCACATCCTCTGATGCCGAAACCAACACCCACATTTTTTGGCAGGAAAAAAATGTCTGAATACACATGCGTCAAAAAATGACGTTACAGAAAACAACTTCCGGTGTCAACTACGGCGGCGGAAATGACAACATTTTTTGCGCCAAAAAAGTCCGCGCCAAGAATTACGCAATAAAAAGAAACATTTTCTGCCCCCGCGAGCCTAACAGCATGCAGGGAAAATGGTCAATTGAAAATTTCCAAGGTAATGAAAAATAAATTGAATTAAAATGCATTATCCCAAATAATGAAACTGACATTCTGAATTATAAAGGAATACTGATTATCCTGAATCATGGCAAATATAAGTTTAAAGACATATATTTAGAACTTTACATATAAAGTGCCCAACCATAGCTTAGAGTGTCACAAAAAATAATATTTTACTTACCCCAGGACACTCATCTACATATAGTAGATAGCCAAACCAGTACTGAAACGAGAATCAGTAGAGGTAATGGTATATAAGAGTATATCGTCGATCTGAAAAGGGAGGTAAGAGATGAATCTCTACTACCGATAACAGAGAACCTATGAAATAGATCCCATAGAAGGAGACCATGGTATTCAAATAGGCAATACTCTCTTCACATCCCTCTGACATTCACTGCACTCTGAGAGGAAAACCGGGCTCCAGCCTGCTGCGAAGCGCATATCAATGAAGAATCTAGCACAAACTTACTTCACCACCTCCACGGGAGGCAAAGTTTGTAAAACTGAATTGTGGGTGTGGTGAGGGGTGTATTTATAGACATTTTCAGGTTTGGGAAACTTTGCTCCTCCTGGTAGGAATGTATATCCCATACGTCACTAGCTCATGGACTAATTACATGAAAGAAATGGTATTTTTATTCATCAATACGTTACATCAACATGTGTTGACCTTGAAATTTGCATATGAATAAATTCAGGAGAAATATAAAAAGAGAGAGAGATGCACTCAGCTTAGACAGAACAAAAGCTAGAAAAAGTTTTGTGCCTGTTCATTTTAGGGTGCCACTCAGGGTGCTCTTTTAGCACACTATGCCCCTTCACAGAGAAAAAATATCCTGTATCATATCAGTCTGACCCTGCCCAATGACAGTCCAGCACCGAAATACCAGGCAATTCTTCTCTGAACAAGAGAAACAACAAACCCAGACAATCGTTTTGGCCTCCTATGGGCCTCGTCAGTGAGGTGCAGTTGTATCTCACTAAGGGCATGTGTGCAAGGAGTCCATGTCTGGTTTCCCCTTTTACTCTTAGGGAGACCCAAGAGCAATTTGCATAAATATAAAGAGAGAGATGCACTCAGCTGAGACAGAACAAAAGCTAGAAAAACGATCGTCTGGGGTTGTTGTTTCTATGGTTCAGAGAATAATTGCCTGGTATTTCGGAGCTGGACTGTCATTGGGCAGGGTCAGACTGATATGCTACAGGATATTTTTTCTCTGTGAAGGGGCATAGTGTGCTAAAAGAGTATACACCCTGAGTGGCACTGAACATGAACAGGCACGGAAGTTTTTCTAGCTTTTGTTCTGTCTCGGCTAAGTGCATCTCTCTCTCTCTTTATATTTATGCAAATTGCTCTTGGGTCTCCCTAAGAGTAAAAGGGGAAACCAGACGTGGACTTGCACACATGCCCTTAGAGAGATGTGACTGAACCTCACTGATGAGGTCCACAGAAGGCAAAAAACAATCATCTGGGGTAGTTTCTCTTGTTCAGAGAAGAATTGCCTGGTATTTTGGTGCTGGACTGTCATTGGGCAGGGTCAGACTGATATGCTACAGGATATTTTTTTTCTGTGAAGGGGCATAGTGTGCTAAAAGAGTATGCACCCTGAGTGGCACTGAAAATGAACAGGCACAGAAGTTTTTCTAGCTTTTGTTCTGTCTCAGCTGAGTGCATCTCTCTCTCTTTTTTTAATTTTAAATTCAGGAGGAGACACCCGGGCAAATAAAATCTTGTTGGATTGAGTGCCTGAGGTTGGAACATTATATATATATATATATATATATATATATAAACACAATCCTTGTGGCACACTTTCATAAGCAAAGATTTCAATAATTTAAGCACAGCAGACAAGTTTGTTCTGTGAGGTTTTGGGGTGTTCACCCCTTCTGTCTGAGGAAGGGGAGAACGCCCCAAAATATCATGGAATAAACCTGTTTGCTGTGGTTAAATCTAAAGTGTGTTTATTTAAAAGGATTATATATACAGTATATCCCCCTGGGCTGCACCCAGGTGGTAACTCGCCATAGAACAGGCTAACAATCGTTTGTTCATTCCTGTGAGTCTGCTTCTCTCTCGGTGTATTTAGACTCCCTAAGGGAAAAAAGGGGCAACCAGATGTGGACTCCTTGCTCAGTGTGCTTAGAGGAATATGGCTACACCTCACTGACAAGGCCCAATGAAGGTCGAAACGATCGTTTGGGGTTGCTGTGTTCCTTGTTCAGAGAGGAATTGCCTGGTATTTTGGCGCTGGACTGACCATAACAGGCAGGATCAGACTGATATTCTACAGGAAAGTTCTACTCTGTGAAAAGCATTACTGGGCTAAAAGAAGTTGCACCCAGGTGGTAAATCGCCATAGCACAGGGTAACAATGGTATTGAGCTTCTCTCTGTATATATTTAGTATGTACAGGTATGTGTGTGTGTATATATATATATATATATATATATATATATATAAAATGTAACAAACTTGCACTCGCTGGTCTTTTTAGTGAAATAATTTACTGCAAAATTGTGACGTTTCGAGGACAAATAATCCCCTTCCTCAGACAATGTGTTTAACAAACAATAGTGACTTTATACACTGTGTGAACCCAAACCCCTCCCCTCAATTAGACAAAAAAACCGCCAAATTGGTAACTATGGTGACTACTGAGTCACATTATACACAAACAAGTGCTATCGTATAAAAATATGTGCTATTGTACGTAAAATATGTATAGATGAGCCATCCTGGCTCTAACATAATGGTGACAGCCCAAGTGCACAATAAGGAAACTGTGATGCAATGGAAACAGACGTGAAATACGAACAGATCACATAATAAGTAAAATGAAGATTTCCAATCGATCATTCATAACGCCATTTGTTGCTTCATATACTGTCTAAAGATACTAAAGAACAGAATCAAAACACTAGTTTATAACTCACCAGATCAGGGACGCATACCAGAGACTCAGTAGCCATTCACTGCCGCATCGGTACACAACGCCGGGTAAAGAACCCGGAACTCAGAACTACACAGGACTCTCACGTGGGGGACAATCTGCCAATCACCGGAGTTGTCTACCGTTGCCGCAGTGACCATAGCATCAAGTCACACGTAAAGTCTGCGGCACTGGAATACATGCATGGCGCCAGCCGAGCGTGGCACAGAATCAAACCAAAGCACAGCAGGCTGCAAACCCCAAACAAAGGTCAACGATGAAAATCAGACCTCACACATCAGCAAACTCACGCCACCACCGCAGGGAACACCAACAGCCACACCCCCATACACTCTGTCAAACCGAAGCCTCCGCATTCAAAAAGGGCCCACCCCCACAAAAGACAAAGCTGTCGACACCACACCGACCACACTCCGCAACAATCAGGCCAGGAAGACACCCCCATTCATATGAATATTATAGCCATAAAGATCCCAAAGATTAGGACCATAGAAAAGGTTAAGACTAACAAAGATATAGTCACCAGACAACATGCTAAGGTGACACCCCTAAAGAAGAAGAAATAACTAAATTCAATAGAGAAAACTTACAAATAACACCTCCCAAGCTCTCTACATGACATCTATAAGAGACACATGCAGAGTACAAAGAAAGAAGGGGGATATACATAGTTAAAAGCCCCAATCACCAATAAAGAGTGTAGAAGATGTGAAAGAAACATGGTTAAATTAAACTGAATGATAAGTGGACTCTCCCCATCTATCTACGTGGGTTCCAAAAAATTATTATTATTCTGGCATAAGGCAGGACACTTCATTCTATAGAAAACAGTGCCAATCGAACATAGTATTCAGTCCATGTGGTTGAAGGGTGTTTAATCGAAAGATCCACTTGGCCTCAACTTGTAGAAGGAGTGTGTCCCTGTCACCCCCTCGCCTCAATGGGGGGACATGGTCTATTAGTGTAAATCTTAAGTCCTGGAGTGCATGTCCTTTTTCCACAAAGTGTCTAGCTACTGGCAGATCACTCAAACCCTTTTTAAGTGCTGTCCTGATTGAAGACCTGTGGTTGGCAAACCGAATTCTGGCATCGTCTGTGGTTTTATATATATAAACAATCCTTGTATGAAACTTTCATAAGCAGAGATTTCAATAATTTAAGCACAGCAAACAGGTTAATTCTGTGACATTTTGGGGAATTCAACCTGTCTGAAGAAGGGGTGAACGCCCCAAAATGTCATGGAATAAATCCGTTTGCTGTCCTTATGTAAAAGGATTATACATATACGCACCAAGGTACTAAATCACCATAGAACAGGCTAACAATCGGCTAGATTACAAATTTTGTGGTAAGAGCTGCTCGGTGCTAACTTGCAAGTTATTGTCACTGCTCACCTCCCTACAGCACTGCTATTACAGGTTTGCAAAAACCCGGCGTTAGCAGGCAATATGTGAGCGTAGAGCAAAATTGAGCTCCATACCTGTGATATCTTTGTGAAACCACTATTATTTTGTTAAGGAAGTGCAATAATAAATTAGAAGCTTGTATGCTTTAAAACATTACCCATCAAAGGAATGATGAAATGACAGGTACCTCTGTTTAAAGCAAAGATTCAATATGAATGGTGATTTATAAGTAGCACAATGTTAACAAATAGTTAAATTGAACACTGTTATACCAAGTAACTGAATTCAAGTATGTAGAACAAAATTGCTTACTTCTTAAAGTCTCTCTTGAATGATGTTAATTATTCCAAGAAGACAGTTTTACAGTATTTTCTGTTAGTTGGTTGCTTATTTAGACTTAGGCAATTATTAGAGCAAAATTGTTAAATTGTATCTTCTTATAACATAACAGGAATTTTGTAATGTTGGTACTTTAAATGAAACAGTCAATGAAAAGGAACAATACTTGCAATTATTTCTTTTTGGATTGGAGCAGCTTCAGCCCTCAGTGTTTGTCAGCGTTCCCCAGAGAGAAAGAGGAAGGTATCCAGCGTGTAAATCCGGTCACTGGAATGTTTGCAGGGAGCGGTGAGTGTAACAAAGTAGCCGTTACAAATCTTGCTAGTCAGCTGTGTCCGCAGCAGGTAATCTGAGACTGAGCGTCTCAGTGAGAGATGACGTCACCCAGCAGCTCTTCCAGTTCAGTGAAGCGTCTCACTGTTCACTTAAAGGAGTTGTTTAAATTAGAAGGTAAATAGGCACAAATGTGGGGTTTAGAAAGTAGCAATTTGTAATCCTTAATGTAGAAAGGTAAGTAGAGTGTAAATCTTTAATTTCCACTTCGTTGTAGATTCCAAAATGGAGGCTTAAATATTAGAAGTAGTAGAGATCCTGAAAATAAGTGTTTCCCTAACAAAGTTTAATAATCAAGCAGTGAAGCTTGAAAAAGGGTGTGCCTTTATAGATGCATAGGAGGTTGGTTTTTCAAAATTAAAGAGACAGACGCATGTTAATACATGACAGATCCCCCCCGTCAAGAGCGCCTCCCAGGAAGCCGAGGACCTGGCTTCGAGGGAAAGGCTGCATGGAATGACTGAAGCAAACAAGGGGCTTGTAGATCACGAGAGGGCACCCACGAATCCTCGTCTTGAGAATAGCCCTTCCAATGAACCAGATACTCAAGAGAGTTGCAACGTATTCTGGAATCCAATATCTCCTCAACCTCGTAATCCAATTGGTCATCGAAAGCAGCAGTGGATGGAACCGATTGATTAGCTATGACCTTAGGGTCAGCCAAACAAGGCTTCAAAAGAGATACATGGAATGTGGGATGTACATGAAAGTTTTCAGGTAACTGTAGTTTAACGGCATTCTCGTTAATAACTTTCAATATTGGAAAAGGGCCAATATATTGATCGGCCAATTTTTTACACGGTACCTTGAGGTTAATATTTTTAGTGGATAACCAGACAAGATCCTTGATCTTATATTTAGGAGGAGAAGAATGTTTCCTATCATAATATAACTTTTGGTGGGCTTTAGCTTCTTTGAGATGTAACTGTAGAATATTGAATGTCTCCTTAATATTAGTGAAGTAGCTAGTTACGGCTGGAGAGCTGGAATTCACAGTTGTATTGGGAAAACTTCTTGGATGGTAACCAAATGTTGCGTAGAACGGTGATACCTTTGTAGATGAACTGATAGAATTATTGTATGAGAATTCGGCCAATGGTAGCCAATCGTACCAATCCTCTTGCAAAGATGAAATATAACAACGGAGGTACTGTTCCAATGTTTGATTAAGTCTTTCGGTTAAACCGTTTGATTGTGGATGAAAGGCTGTTGAAAATCTAAGTGATATATTTAATTTCTTACATAAACATCTCCAGAATTTAGATGTAAATTGGGATCCACGGTCTGTAACTATAGATAAAGGTAATCCGTGCAACCTGACAATTTGTGATAAGAATACCGATGCTGTGGCTGAAGCTGTGGGTAGACGTTTCAAAGGAATAAAGTGAGCGAGTTTAGATAGATGGTCTACAACTACTAGAATAGTATTTTGGTTGTTTGAAGTGGGTAAATCAACAATAAAATCCATCGATATCATATCCCAAGGTCTCTCTGGAATGGGCAATGGTTGTAGAAGACCATATGGTTTATGATGATCCTTTTTCTTTGTAACACATTTTTGACAATTGTTAATATATTCTTGTATGGTTGTCTCCATTTTTGGCCACCAGTAATTCCTGCTTATGAGTTCATGAGTTTTTTGAATTCCAACATGTCCTGCCAGGGGTGAATCATGATTCTGTTGTAGGATAGTTTCTCTTAGTGACATTGGTATATATATCAGGTTTTTGTAGTAAAATAATCCTGAGTCAGGATCCTGGTTACAGATTTGTGGAATATCAGTGTCCAACTGTTGAGCTTGAATTATTTCAGCTTGAAGAGTAGTCATTGTGGCCAGGAGTTTGTATGGAGGTATAATGTATGATTTTTCTTCTCCCTCTGTGACAACTTCGAATGACCTAGACAAAGCATCCGCCTTAATGTTTTTTGTTCCCGGTATATAAGTGAGAATGAAATTGAAACGATCCAGGAATAATGCCCATCTCACTTGTCGTGAGGTTAAAGTTTTGTTTTTCTTCAAATATTGGAGATTTTTATGGTCGGTATAAACCTGAAACGGTGTTGTTGTTCCTTCCAATAAATGTCTCCAGTGTTCCATGGCTGACTTCATGGCAAGCAACTCTTTATCCCCAACCGAATAGTTTTTTTCTGCAGGAGTAAGTCTTCTTGAGTAGTATCCAACTGGATGAAGTATTGATGACTCCTTATCAGGCTGAGATAAGACTGCTCCAATTCCAACGTTAGATGCATCCACCTCAAGCGTGTAAGGCAGACTTGGATCAGGAAGATGCAATATAGGAGCTGTAGAGAATAATTTTTTAAGATGCTGGAAAGCTTTGTCTGCCTCAATATCCCATAGAAATTTCTGATTCCCAGTTAAGCGGGTTAACGGTTGAACGGCTGTAGAAAAATGGTTAATAAACTTTCTGTAAAAGTTGGTGAATCCTAAGAATCTTTGTAAGGATTTAGTGGATGTAGGAATTGGCCAATCCTTTATGGCGGAGACCTTTTCAGGATCCATCTGTATTCCTTGGGGAGAAATTATGTAGCCTAGGAATTTGATGGATTCTTTATGAAAGCAACATTTTTCCATTTTAGCATATAATTTATGATCTCTCAGAGTAGTTTGTACCCATCTAACATGTCGTTTGTGTTCATTCAGATTTTTTGAATAAATTAAAATATCGTCGAGATAGACCACGACACAGACATCCATAAGTTCCTTAAAGATTTCATTAATAAAATATTGAAATGTTGCTGGGGCATTTGTCAAGCCAAAGGGCATGACATTGTATTGAAATAACCCGTAACGAGTTCTAAATGCTGTCTTCCACTCATGACCAGATTTAATTAGAATTAGATTGTATGCCCCTTTAAGATCTAACTTGGTGAATATAGTAGCACCATTAAGGCGTTCGAGTAATTCAGGTATGAGTGGGAGTGGATATTTGTTTTTTATGGTCACAGAGTTGAGAGCTCGGTAATCAATGATTGGTCTGAGACTACCATCTTTATTAGTAACAAAGAAAATGGCTGAAGCTATTGGAGAGGAAGAGGGAGTAATAAATCCTTTTTTGAGATTTTCATCTAGGTAATCCCGTAGGTGTTTTAATTCTTTTTGTGACAGAGGGAATAATCTCCCTGAGGGTATGTCAACCCCCGGTATAGTATCTATGGGGCAATCGAAATGCCTGTGTGGAGGTAAAGTCTCAGCTTCTTTTAAGTTAAACACATCAGCAAAATCTCTATAGTCATCAGGTAAGTGAGGTTCAATATGTCCAATGGAAACATAAGGAAAACATGTATCACTACAGTATGTGGAGGAAAAAGTAATATTATTGTTAGACCAATCTATAGATGGATTGTGTTTTTGCAACCATGGATACCCTAGAATTATTGGATGTAATGAGCTTGATATTATGTCATAAGAAATAAATTCTTTGTGCCCAGATTTTGTGATGGTTAATATGGGAATGGTGTGATGTGTAATTGGACCTTTAAGATACTGAGAGCCATCAATTACACGTACAAACAAGGGGGATGCTTTTAACACACTTGGAATTTTATTTTGTTTTACAATTGATTCGTCAATGAATATTCCGTAAGCTCCCGAATCAAGAATGGCTTCGCTCTGGACCTGGCATCGATCCCACTGTAACGATAATTTAAGAGACATATGAGTATTTGTTTTGATAGGGTGATCTTTGTAAGTAAGTTTAGACTTACCCTTTCTCTGGCGAGTAAGTATTGGGCAATTCCCAACTTCGTGCTCCTTGCTAGCACAGTAAAGACATAGATTAGCTTGACGTCTTCTTAATTTTTCTTCTTGACTCTAGGGACCTCGTATAGCACCTATTTCCATGGGTACAGGTTGTTGATGACTTTTCTCCTGTGATGTATGGTATTGTTTCCGGGTAGGGAAATCGTATTGTTGTCTCTCATTCCTCCGTTCTCTATACCGACGATCCATTGAAATGCATAATTTCATGAGTCCCTCCAATGTCTCTGGAAATTCAACTCGTGAGAGTTCGTCTTTTAAATGTTCCGATAGTCCTATACGGAACTGATTTTTTAAACTTATCGTATTCCATAGGGAATCGGTAGCCCAGAGCTGGAAGTCAGCTATATAATCCTCGACTGCCCTTTTACCCTGTTTGAGGGTTCTTAACTTTTGTTCAGCAGTATTTTGTTTATTTATATCCTCGTATAACACAGACATGGTAGAAAAAAAATCTTCAATTGAATTTAGGATGGGGTCTACCATCTCAAAAAACCTGTCTGCCCATGCCCTGGGTTCTCCAGAAAGAAAAGAAATTGCTGTACAAACTTTTATTTTTTCAGTGCGATATGTTCTTGGTTTCAATGAAAACATCAATAAACATGCATTTTTGAATTCTCTAAATTTTGTGCGATCTCCAGAAAATGGAATTGGTGGGTTTACATGTGGTTCTGGGAACTCACTAGCTTTTTGTGCAACAACATCATTAAGCAGTCTTTTTAAAGTATTATTCTCATTAGTAAGATCTCTAAGACCTTGTGCTAGGATATCCACCTTCTGATTTAAAGATGTTATCTGGTTAGACATTTCTAAAGGATCCATTTCAAATAAGAGGTTATTTTACAGGCTTGATTATTCTGTGATATCTTTGTGAAACCACTATTATTTTGTTAAGGAAGTGCAATAATAAATTAGAAGCTTGTATGCTTTAAAACATTACCCATCAAAGGAATGATGAAATGACAGGTACCTCTGTTTAAAGCAAAGATTCAATATGAATGGTGATTTATAAGTAGCACAATGTTAACAAATAGTTAAATTGAACACTGTTATACCAAGTAACTGAATTCAAGTATGTAGAACAAAATTGCTTACTTCTTAAAGTCTCTCTTGAATGATGTTAATTATTCCAAGAAGACAGTTTTACAGTATTTTCTGTTAGTTGGTTGCTTATTTAGACTTAGGCAATTATTAGAGCAAAATTGTTAAATTGTATCTTCTTATAACATAACAGGAATTTTGTAATGTTGGTACTTTAAATGAAACAGTCAATGAAAAGGAACAATACTTGCAATTATTTCTTTTTGGATTGGAGCAGCTTCAGCCCTCAGTGTTTGTCAGCGTTCCCCAGAGAGAAAGAGGAAGGTATCCAGCGTGTAAATCCGGTCACTGGAATGTTTGCAGGGAGCGGTGAGTGTAACAAAGTAGCCGTTACAAATCTTGCTAGTCAGCTGTGTCCGCAGCAGGTAATCTGAGACTGAGCGTCTCAGTGAGAGATGACGTCACCCAGCAGCTCTTCCAGTTCAGTGAAGCGTCTCACTGTTCACTTAAAGGAGTTGTTTAAATTAGAAGGTAAATAGGCACAAATGTGGGGTTTAGAAAGTAGCAATTTGTAATCCTTAATGTAGAAAGGTAAGTAGAGTGTAAATCTTTAATTTCCACTTCGTTGTAGATTCCAAAATGGAGGCTTAAATATTAGAAGTAGTAGAGATCCTGAAAATAAGTGTTTCCCTAACAAAGTTTAATAATCAAGCAGTGAAGCTTGAAAAAGGGTGTGCCTTTATAGATGCATAGGAGGTTGGTTTTTCAAAATTAAAGAGACAGACGCATGTTAATACATGACAATACCACACTCCAATACCAACGCTGCTTTGAGCTGGTTTTACGTGCTCGCGCACGATTTCCCCATAGACATCAATAGGGAGACCCGGCTAAAAAAACAAGCCTAACACCTGCAATAAAGGAGTGTAAAGCTTAAGATGGAGATGCTCCGCATCAGAAGGATGAAGATAGAAGATGCCGTCTGGATGAAGACTTCTGCCCATCTGGAGGACCACTTCTTGCCGCTTGGATGAAGACTTCTCCTGGCTTCATTGAGGACTTCTTGCCGCTTGGATGAAGACTTCTGCTGCTTCGTTGAGGATGGATGTCGAGTCTTCAAAAACTGTAAGTGGATCTTCAGGGGTTAGTGTTAGGTTTTTTAAGGGTTTATTGGGTGGGTTTTATTTTTAGATTAGGATTTGGGTTAAATGCCCTTTAAAGGGCAATGCCCATCCAAATGCCCTTTTCAGGGCAATGGGGAGCTTAGGTTTTTTAGATAGAATTTTATTTGGGGGGGTTGGTTGTGTGGGTGGTGGGTTTTACTGTTGGGGGTTGTTTGTATTTTTTTTTTTTACAGGTAAAAGAACTGATTTCTTTGGGGCAATGCCCCGCAAAAGGCCCTTTTAAGGGCTATTGGCAGTTTAGTTTAGGCTAGGGTTTTTTTATTTTGAGGGGGATTTTTTATTTTGATAGGGCTATTAGAATAGGAGTAATTAGTTTAAATATTTGATAATTTCTTTTTTATTTTGTATAATTTAGTGGGGTTTTTTTTGTAATTTAGTTAATTGTATTTAATTAATGTAATTTATTTAATTGTAGTGTAAGGTTAGGTTTTAGTGTAAGACAGGTTAGGTTTTATTTTACAGGTAAATTTGTATTTATTTTAGCTAGGTAGCTAGTAATTACTTAATAACTATTTACTAACTATTCTACGTAGTTAAAATAAATACAAACTTGCCTGTGAAATAAAAATAAAACCTAAGATAGGTACAATGTAACTATTAGTAATATTGTAGCTAGCTTATGGTTTATTTTATAGGTAAGTATTTAGTTTTAAATAGGAATTATTTAGTTATTAATAGTAGGTTTTATTTAGATTTATTTTAATTATATTAAAGTTAGGGGGTGTTAGGGTTAGTGTTAGGTTTAGAGGTTAATAACTTTAGTATAGTGGCGGTGATTTTGGGGCAGCAGATTAGGGGTTAATAACAGCAATGTAGGTTGCAGCGATGTTAGGGATAGCAGATTAGGGGTTAATAATATTTAACTAGTGTTTGCGATGCGGGAGTGCGGCGGTTTAGGGGTTAATATGTTTATTCTAGTGGCAGCAATGTCTGGAGCGGCAGATTAGGGGTTAATAATTTTATTTTAGTGTTTGCGATGTGGGAGGGCCTCGGTTTTGGGTTTACTAGGTAGTTTATGGGTGTTAGTGTACTTTGTAACACTTTAGTTATGAGTTTTATGTTAAGGTGTTGTAGCATAAAAACCATAACTACTGACTTTCACTTTATGGTATGGATCTTGACGGTATAGGCTGTACCGCTCACTTTTTGGCCTCCCAGGCAAACTCGTAATACCGACGCAAAGGAAGTCCCATTGAAAAAGGACTTTTTGAAAGCTGCGGTAGTTACATTGCATTACGGCCAAAAAAGTGTACGGTGCAGCTAAACTTGCAAGACTTGTAATAGCAGCGGTAGTGAAAAAGAGCCTTAACGTTGCTTTTTCACTCATACCCAAAAACTCGTAATCTAGCTGAATATTATTGAGCTGGTTGTTCATTTCTGTGAGTGTGCTTCTCTCTGTATGTATTTAGTCTCCGTAAGGGAAAAAGGGGCAACCAGACGTGGACTCCTTGCTCATTATATATATATATAGAGCCTCTGATGAAGTGCATGTGTGAAACGTGTCAAGTCTCTTTTGGGTTACTCACCTTGTACCTGGCAATGTTGCTGAATAAATACTGCATGACAAAGTCTTGAGCCTCTTGTGTCTGCTTCCTCCTCCTTGAGGCATTATATATATATATATATATATATATATATATACATACATACATACATACATACATACAGTACATATACATATACATATTCACATATATACACATACATACATACACACACACGCACAGTAAGACAGTGAATTAAAATCACTCTAGTTTTCTAAGGCCTGAGTGTGCGTTTTCTGCTTTTATATATATATATTGTACGGTGAAAAGTTTTAGAGCACCATTAGATTTGTTGTTTTAGCAAAGTTTTAATGACTGTTCATATTTATTTTTCCGTCTTTTTTAAGGTACAAACAGAAATTACAGGAAATATGTGCACAAATATAAAAAAAAATAAACAATTTCAGAACAAAATGGCTTCCTTGGCAAAAATCAGTATTTAGTGTGACCTCCTTTGGCACTAAGTAGATGTTGTAATCTTCTGGTATATTATACCAGGCTTCTTTCAGCACTTCACAGAGTTCTTCTTTTGATTTAGGTTGTCTGTTATTTCTTTCTCTGTCCAGGTGATCTCTTATTGCCTCTATAATATACAGATCTGGGCTCTGCATTGCCTAGTCCATGACTTTCAGTGTTTTATCAGCTGTTTTTAGCTCCAAATATAATTTCACTGCATAAGCAGTGGGCTTGAGATCGTAATTATGCTGAAAAATAAAACCAATCCCAATCAAGCGCCTTTCAGAAGGAATGGTATGATGAATAACACCACTGGCAGAAATGAAGCTCCAAACCAGGACAGACCCTCTGCCTTGTTTTACTGAAGGCTGCAAGCAATTATTCTCCCATATCTCTCTAACTCTTCTCACATACTGATGATTGGACCCAAAAATTAAAACTTGGATTTGTCACTCCATAATACTATTTTTCAGTGACCTTCATTCTAATCTTTATGAGCTTTAGCATATCTTAGGCTTTTTTTTACCCTGTTCCCCTTCTAAAAAAAGTGATTACTTGGCTGCTACCCTTCCGCAAAGAACATTCCTGATCAAGCTTTTTCGGACTGTTGAAGGGTCAACTTCCCAATTAATCTGCCAGATGCTGTGCCAGGTCCTTGCTGGACTTCTTCCAGGATCTCAAAGAGGAAACTCTGAGAAACTTCTCATCAGATTTTGAAAGTTTTCTTGCCCTTCCAGTCTGTTTTTTTGTCCTTGACCTTTCCTGATTCTTCAAATGTCTTTATAACAGCTTTAAAGGGACACTGAACCCAAATTTTTCTGTTGTGATTCAGATAGAGCATGCAATTTTAAGCAACTTTCTACTTTACTCCTATTATAATTTTTTCTTCATTCTCTTGCTATCTTTATTTGAAAAAGAAGGCATCTAAGCTAATTAGCCAGCCAATTTTGGTTCAGACCCTGGACAGCACTTGTTTATTGGTGGGTGAATTTATCCACCAATCAACAAGAACAACCCAGGTTGTTCACCAAAAATGGGCCGGCATCTAAACTTATATTATTGTTTTTCAAATAAAGAAACCAAGAGAATGAAGAACATTTGATAATAGGAATATATTAGAAAGTTGCTTAAAATTGCATGCTCTATCTGAATCACAAAATAAAAAAATTGTGTTCAGTGTCCCTTTAATACTACATCATGAGTATCTAGTTTGTTTGCTGATTCCCCTTTAAAAGTTGCCTTCCTGATGCAAAAGTATGATTTTATATCTACCAAATTGTGTGATCTTTGGCATTTTGAATGGCATGATGTGATTTGTAGTGTTGTGCTTACTTCCTGTGTTACGGTTACCCTTAGTCTCGCTGAGAGATGGACCGCTTAGTAGCCTGGATCCCTATTGCTAAAGAGGGGAGAAGCTGCTTTCCATAGTATTCTATATGAGTCTCGCAAATATAGAATAATCTCCCTTAGCTGCAGTACAGCTAGGATACCCTTCTGCCCACAAAAACGAGTCAACGCTGCGATTGAGGGTCAAAACAAAAACTCAGGACTGGGATGCCCAGCCTGCTTTTTATTAAGGTTACATGCACACAGGGCACTCCCAGGGGGAGAGGGGGGGAAGCACAAAATCCCCCATCACACATTTAGATAGAGAGCACTGTCCTTTGACAGGCCACAATAGGATTACAGTACTTAAGATAACAAGTTTACAAGTTCATCTTATCAATTAGCAGTCTGGCTCCAGAGGTGATTAGACAATAGTTTCTAAAAGCTGAAAAAAAAAGAGTTAACTCTTTATGAAATGAAACTTGTTACAGTTTTCTTGGAGCCCTTCTTAGGCGCTGGCTTGCTGGTTCAGGCATTGCTGCTGGGAAATAAGCTCTTCACAACAGAATAACTAATGCTTCTGTAACATTGCTCCCTTTCTGTGGAACACTCTGGTAGACACGGTCTGACCCCTTTTCGGGGCAGACTAAGGCTGTCCAGACCGCTGGTTATGCGGGGCTGAGGTCGGTTTGTCTGGACAACCCGTCGGCGTTGCCATTCTGTTTCCCAGGTCTGTAAGTAATGGTGAAATTGAAGGTTTGCAACGATAAGCTCCAACGTAATAGCCTGCCGTTATCTCCAGAGACCCGGTTCAGCCACACCAACGGGTTATGGTCGGTGACCAGAGTGAACTCCTGACCATATAAATAGGGAGTCAATTTCTTTAATGCCCACACCAAAGCCAAACACTCCTTTTCGACCGCTGCATAGCTGACTTCGCGGGGCAGGAGCTTCCGGCTGATGTAGGCAACTGGATGCTCCCCTCCATCTTCGCCTACTTGGCTGAGGACAGCTCCCAGCCCGAACATGGAAGCATCTGTATGGACGATAAAACGTTTGTTAAGGGCTGGGGCCGCCAAGACAGGAGCGTTAATTAGAGCATTTTTGAGAGCCTGGAAAGCCGTTTCACAGTGGGGAGACCACAGGACCTGTCGAGGTAAGTTCTTCTTGGTCAAGTCAGTCAGGGGTTTGGCAAGTGTGCTGTAGTCTGGTACGAACCGTCTATAGTACCCTGCCGTGCCCAGGAAGGCTAGGACCTGAGTCTTAGTGATGGGGGTGGGCCAATTGGCGACAGCTTCTATTTTGGCCGGCTCTGGTCGCTGCTTTCCACACCCCACCCGGTGACCCAGGTACTGTACCTCGGCCATCCCAAAGTGGCATTTTTCTGGCTTCAGAGTCAGGCCAGCAGCCCGGATCTGATCCAGAACCATTCCCAAATGAGCTAAGTGGTCCTCCCAGGACTCACTGTGGATCGCTATGTCGTCCAGGTAGGCGCAAGCAAAACTCTGGAAGCCATCCAGGAGCCTATCCACCAAGCGCTGGAATGTAGCTGGGGCATTCTTCATCCCAAACGGCATTACCCTAAACTGATATAAGCCGAATGGGGTGACGAATGCCGACTTGGGGATAGCCTCCGGGGCCAGGGGAATCTGCCAGTAACCTTTGCAGAGGTCAATAGTGGTCAGGTAATTTCCCCTGGCTATACGATCGAGTAGCTCGTCTACCCTGGGCATAGGGTAAGCGTCCGTCACGGTATTTTCATTGAGCCTCCGATAGTCTACGCAGAACCGGGTGGTCCCATCTTTCTTGGGCACCAAGACAACTGGGGAGGCCCAGGGACTATCGGAGGGCTCAATTACCCTGAGCTGGAGCATCTCATCGATCTCCTTCTTCATTCCTGTCCTAACTGCTTCGGGGATTCGGTACGGAGCCTGGCGCAAGGGAGCTTGTCCCGGAGTATCTACCTGGTGGGTGGTTAAAGTAGTGTACCCTGGCTTCGGGGAGAAGGTGAGGTGTTTGGACTGGAGGAGTTGGTTGAGCTGCTCCCTTTCAGTGGGGCTAAGTCGGTCCCCTATCTGAACCTGCGCCACTATACCTGTGGGGAGGCTCTTTTCTAATAGGTCTGGAATGGGTAAACTGTCGGGGTCTTCCTGAGGGGAACAACATACGGCCGTCACGTTCTCTGGTCGCTCAAAATATTCCTTGAGCATGTTTACATGGAATGTCTTTCTAAGATTGTTGTCGTGGCAGCTAGCTATCACATAAGTGGTGTCTCCCCTTTTCTCTACGATCTGGTAGGGACCCTGCCAGGACGCCTGCAATTTGTCTGTCTTCACCGGCTTAAGTACTAACACCTTTTGTCCTATGGTGAAGATTCTCTTTCGGGCCCCCCGATCGTACCATACTTTCTGTCTTCTCTGGGCCAACTGGAGATTAGCCCGCACGGATTTGGCTAATTGCTCCATTCGGTCCCTGAGTTCCAGCACGTATGGCACAATTGGGACACCGTCAGCCTCCATCTCTCCCTCCCAGTGCTCCCGGATCAGGTTTAGGGGTCCCCGTACCTTTCTTCCGTAGAGCAACTCGAAGGGAGAGAACCCTGTCGTTTCCTGGGGCACCTCCCGATAAGCAAATAGGAGGTGCGGCAGGAAGCGTTCCCAGTCTCGGTATTCCTGAGTGAACGTCTTGAGCATTTGCTTGAGGGTCCCATTGAACCTCTCACACAGCCCGTTCGTCTGGGGGTGGTATGGGGAGCTTAGGAGGGACTTAATTTTGCAAACCTGCCAGAGTTGTTGGGTCAATTCAGCCGTAAATTGGGTGCCTCGGTCGGATAGGATTTCTTTTGGAAATCCTACCCGGGAGAACACCTGTACTAGTGCATTCGCTACCGTATCCGCTTGTATGTTGGATAGGGCGACAGCCTCTGGGTACCTGGTAGCGTAGTCCACTACGGTAAGAATGTATCGCTTACCGGAGGGACTAGGGGTAGCCAGTGGTCCCACTAGGTCAATAGCAACCCGGCTGAAGGGTTCCTCTACAATGGGCATATTTACTAGCTGGGCTTTAGGGTGATCGCCTCGCCTTCCTACTCGTTGACACACATCGCAGGTGTTACAGTAAGTTCTAACGTCAGCGTGCACCCCTGGCCAAAAGAACGTGTGAGTAATGCGGTGTAGGGTACGGGTAACGGCTAGGTGGCCTGCTAAGGGGATGTCGTGGCCTATTTTGAGGATTTCTTGACGGTATTTGTGGGGCACTACCAGCTGTCGCCTACGCTGTCCCCTTTTCTCTGTCCAGCGGTATAGTTTCCCTTTTTCCCATAAGAATGTTTCGTTATCTGCCCCGCCCCCTCCGGTCTCTGCTCGTTCCCGGTACTTTTGTAAGGTCGGGTCAGTCTTAGACTCTGCCTCGAAGGCATCTGGGGTGTCCCAGGGTATGGGGCCTAACCTGTCAGGCAAGGTCGGGGTAGGTCTTACCTGTGTCTCCCGCACTGGTGAGAGCTCTCGCTCCGTCCGGGCTTTGGCCCGTGTAGTCACTGGGTCCGCCTCGTTGTTGCATACTGGAGCATAGGCAGAAGTCATGGGGCCCAAATCGTTGCCCAGTAGTACTTCGGCAGGTAAATTATCCATTAGGCCCACGTTCACAGCCCCCTTTCCCGCTCCCCAATCAAGATGCACTTTAGCTGTTGGAATTTTGTACACATCCCCCCCCGCCACTCTAACGGCCACAGTCTGTCCGGATCGCTTGTGCTCTGGCACCAAATGACTCTGTACCAGCGTGATAGTAGCCCCTGTGTCTCGCAATCCCTCGGTAGATCGCCCCTCGAGCCATACCCTCTGCCGATGGTGCTGGCGGTTATCTGAGGCAGCATATACAGGGTCTGCCTCGTGAAGCGGCCCCACATATCCCTCCATAGGGGCCTCTTGGTTAACACAGAGGGCCCGGGCCGGACGATAGGACCCAGAGGGGTAATTGTAATTCCTGGGTGTCTGGTGCGTATTAAGGGGGCAGCTAGCCATGAAATGCCCTGGTTGCTTGCATCGGTGGCAAGTCGGTCTGGGACGCTCAGAGCTGTTATTGGGTGGTCCTGAGTGTCGGACGGGCCCTGTGGGCACCGGGGCTCGGAATTCAGCACGAGGGGGTGCACGGTAAACCTCTCTGGGTTCGACCCGTGCTGGAGCTCGGTAGTTCATGGGTTCGTGAAGACGGGAGTCATAATGTTCATCGGCCAATTTGGCTGCTTCTTCTAAGGTAGAAGGCCGCCTGTCTCGCAGCCATTCCTTCCCTTGCTGTTCCATGCCATTATAAAAATGTTCTAAGAGAAACAATTGTAAAATTTCCTCCCCAGTCACCGCTTTACTTCCGCTCAGCCAGTGATTTGCCGCTCTCCGCATTCGGTGCGCCCATTCCATATGGGTATCGTTAGGCTTCTTTTCCGTGCCCCGAAACTGTCGGCGATACGTGTCCGGAGTTACAGCGTACCGTCGCAACAGTGTCTCCTTAACTAGCTCATACTGTGTCACTTCCTCAGCACCCAGAGTACGAAAGGCTTCCAGGGCTCGCCCGGATAGTTTCCCAGACAATATCGTGGGCCACTCTCTGTTGGGAATCTGGTGCAGGGCACATTGCCTTTCGAAGTCCGCCAAATATTCATCAATCCCTGTCTTGCTCTCTAGGAAGGGTCGAAATGCCGCATAGGGTATCTTGGGCCTCCCAGCATTTTCGACAGGGATGATTACCTGCGGGGCTTCAGCATTGCGGTGTGCGTTCGCTAGGTTGAGTTTGTGGGCTCGAGTCTCTCGTATATCCTCGTCCGCCTCCGCCATCAACTGCTGTACCAATTCCATGGAGGGGTTCGGCCCGTATAATGAGAGCCTTTCCCGAACAATCCTGGTTTTTTCGTCACTAATCGTGGTCGGTGTTTCCGCCATTGTGAAGCTCTGATCCAGTTCGGTCAATTCTGCGATCAGCTCTCTCCTCGGCCGGTTGCTGGCGTACCCCCCTCTGCTTTCAAGTAAATCCTTTAGGGTTGTACGCTTCAATCTTTCGTAAGCGCTCTCCATCCGTTCTGTACCTCTCCTAGGAAATCCAGGAAAATCCCGCTGCTGCCGCCAAATGTTACGGTTACCCTTAGTCTCGCTGAGAGATGGACCGCTTAGTAGCCTGGATCCCTATTGCTAAAGAGGGGAGAAGCTGCTTTCCATAGTATTCTATATGAGTCTCGCAAATATAGAATAATCTCCCTTAGCTGCAGTACAGCTAGGATACCCTTCTGCCCACAAAAACGAGTCAACGCTGCGATTGAGGGTCAAAACAAAAACTCAGGACTGGGATGCCCAGCCTGCTTTTTATTAAGGTTACATGCACACAGGGCACTCCCAGGGGGAGAGGGGGGGAAGCACAAAATCCCCCATCACACATTTAGATAGAGAGCACTGTCCTTTGACAGGCCACAATAGGATTACAGTACTTAAGATAACAAGTTTACAAGTTCATCTTATCAATTAGCAGTCTGGCTCCAGAGGTGATTAGACAATAGTTTCTAAAAGCTGAAAAAAAAAGAGTTAACTCTTTATGAAATGAAACTTGTTACAGTTTTCTTGGAGCCCTTCTTAGGCGCTGGCTTGCTGGTTCAGGCATTGCTGCTGGGAAATAAGCTCTTCACAACAGAATAACTAATGCTTCTGTAACATCCTGGTTTGGTTAGATGGCACATTGAGGCTTCCATACAAAGATGATGTCATCAAGTGGGCTGTGCTTAGAATCAGAACAGTTCAGAGAAGCCATCTTGTGACAGTTTTTGTGATGCAGTTATAAAGTACAAGGTCTGAATCTCAGGCTCTGACAAGTGCTAATAATAATAAGTGTAATGTCAGCTACATATCACTGCAGAGGATACAGCATCAGCCAGTCAGGAAGAGTAAGAACTGTCAGTTACACATTATAACTTATATTGCAGTTATACAGTTAACAGTTATAAGTTACCCTGGATTACTATAGTGCTACATACAGTGTACAGGACTGCTAATATAAGGAGTGTGGCAGCCAATCATTACAAAAGGACTATATATGTGTATATATCCATATTACTGTGTGCAAATCTACAGGAGCCACCTTGTTATGTAATCCAGTAAATAAAGTGCCAGTTTACATTTAGAAGTTGCAAGTGCATCATTCATATAAAGAGTTAATGCTTGCTATGTAAGGACATTACATCTGGCGACGAGTAAACTACCACAAACTCATGCTATAATGGCTGTATTTGGAGCATTGAAATAATTTGACCCTGACACAGATAGCTGGGTTTTATGGACTGAAAGGCTACAGCAGTATTTACTTGCCACTGATATTGGAGATACTAAGTCTGTTGCTGTCTGTCTGACAACTATTGGTGCTAAAACATATGAGATTCTAAAAGTCCTGCATCCAGAAAAGCCATTCACCAAGTCTTTGTCTGAAATAATACAGATCTTAACACAACATTTCCAACCACGGCCATTAGAGATTGCTGAGCGGTTCAAGTTTTATAGCAGGCGCCAAGGGGTACAAGAGACTGTATCTACATTTGAAATCAGTTTAAAGAAATTGGCCAGCACCTGTGCTTTTGGGGAGTATCTGAATATGGCCCTTATAGATCAGTTCGTTATGGGTATCAGTACAGAATCTATTCAAAGGCGACTTTTGACAGAGGAGAGCCTGACCTTCCATAAAGCACTAGAGATTGCTTCTGTTTTGGAACAGGCCACACGAGACACTAGTTTACTACAGACGCATTCCCACACTAAGGAAGAACAGGTATTTTACTCTAATGTGAAGCAACAGACTAAACCAGTCAGTAAATATTCAGCAAAAGCAGCATCACCTATTAACTGTTACAGATGTGGAGCACAGAATCATGTAGCTTCTGAATGCAAATTTAAAAATGCTCGTTGTCATGGCTGTGGTAAAATAGGACACTTAAAGAAGGCTTGCAGAGGATCTCAGCAGAGTGTCTCAAGCAAAACACATAAGAAGGGAAATGACTACATGGCTTATAAGGGAGCCACATCAGATTCAGAAGAGGAAATGACTGTTCAGAGTTTGACTGTATACACCATGGCAGCAGGATCTGAGCCTTTGACCGTTCATGTTAATATTAAAGGAAAATATTTGACTATGGACTTAGATACTGGGGCTGCAGTTTCAGTTATGACAATTAAAGATTGGAAACAGCTGAAAATTCCGGTATTGCTGCAGCCCACTACCTTGAAGGTACAAACATACTCCAGAGAAGTCTTGACGTCACTGGGGTGTGCATCTGTATCTGTGTGTACAAACATTTAAACTGCCAGTCTTACACTATATATACTAAAATCAGGTGGCCCACCTCTTTATGAAAGGGACTGGATACGGGCCCTTGGCATGCCTGAGAGCCTCAAAACAGTGAAGTTCATCATATTGGAGTTGATCGTGCCCAGTGGATTCAGAACATTAAGACCAAATATGCCCCGGTGTTGGAAAATGTTCTGGGAAAAGTTAAGAACAAAAGGGTACAGTTACAGTTAAAACCTGGAGCAAGGCCAAAGTTTTTCAAAGCACGAACTGTGCCATTTGCTTTAAGGGCAGGAGTTGATGCTGAACTGAGGAGGAGTTAAAGATTATAACCCCAGTGCATCGTAGTGAGTGGGCTTCTCCTATTGTACCGGTAAGAAAGAAAGATGGACAGATCCGAATATGTGGAGACTTTAGGATGGTGTTGAATAAACAGTTAGCAGTGGATAAGTATCCATTACCCAGGACAGAAGAGATTTTTGCTAACTGGGGGACAACATTTCACAAAGATTGATTTAAAAAATGCTTACCTTCAATTTGAAGTACATCCAGATTCCCGCAGGTTACTCAACATCAATACTCACTGTGGTTTATTTCAATATAATCGTATGGTCTTTGGCATTGCTCCTGCACCAGCCATATGGCAACGCACCATGGAAGAACTGTTAATGGACTACCTCATGTCCAATGCCTTTTAGATGACATGTTAATCGCGGGCAGGACAGAGGAAGAACATCAACACGATGTAGAGAGGGTACTGCAGCGGCTAATGACCTATGGGTTAAAGGCCAACTTGGAGAAGCGTGCTTTCATGCGTGACAAATTAGAATTTTGTGGCCATGTTATAGATTGTCATGGTCTACACACTGCTGATGACAAAGTCAAGGCCTTGCAAGAAGCTCCTATACCACAGAATGCATCACAACTACGATCATACCTTGGTCTCCTTAACTATTACCACCGTTTTCTTCCCCAGCTAGCCCATACGTTACACCCACTACATTAGCTTCTTGAGACAAATAGACACTGGTTGTGGAGCAGTGAATGCAATCAAGCCTTCCAGGAATCCAAGAACCTACTCCTGTGTTCCCGCATGTTAATGAACTATGATCTTCAGAAAACACTCATGATAGCATGTGATGCTTCGCCTTATGGTTTAGGGGCTGTCTTGTCACACACAATGCCAGATGGGACAGACCGACCGGTAGCCTTTGCTTCCCATTCTCTAACGACGGCAGAGAACTATTCCCAATTAGACAAGGTAGCATTGGCCATTGTATGGGCTGTTAAAACGTTCCATAACTATATTTATGGTAGACAATTTACTCTTTTAACTGACCATAAGCCACTGCTGACCATCTTTAATCCAAGGAAAGGAATTTCAACCAGTACAGTGGCTAGATTGCAAAGGTATGCTCTAACTTTGGGAGCATATCATTACTCCATCAAATACCGGGCACATAATTCCCATGGCAATGCTGATGCCATGCCTAGGCTTCCACTAATGAATTCCTCATCAGTTGTTCAAGAATGCCTTCCAAGTGTGTGTTTTACGGGTATAGTACATGCCAAACAAATTGCAAAGGAGACAACTTGTGATACTGAATTACAACTTCTGGCAAAGTATTTGAGAGATGGCTGGCCAAGAACTGGCTGTGATGTGCAGCGAGCATGCATACTACGAGCGAAAGAAATCACACTCAGAAATGGATGTATTTTATGGGGTGATAGAGTTCTGGTTCCTAACGGGCTAAGGCAAGCAACGTTAAAACTCCTTCATGAAGGACACACAGGCATTGTCAGAATGAAACAGAAGGCTAGGGTTCATGTTTGGTGGCCGGCCATTGATAAGGACATTGAGAACTATGTTATGGCATGCAAAGGGTGTGTTCAGGCTCAAGGACAGCTTCCACGAGGAGCTGTACAACCATGGGACTGGCCTACTACTCCTTGGGAGAGACTAGATTTGGACTTTGCTGGTCCTATTGATGAAGTCATATCAGCATAAGAAATTTGAATTGCCAAGAAAACTGGTCACAGACAATGGTCCCCAGTTTGTGTCATGAGACTTCCAGAATTTTTTTTACATACGAATGGAATTCACCATCATCAAACAGCACCATATCACCCAGCCACCAACGGGCAAGCAGAGAGATTTGTCCAAACCTTTAAAAGGGCACTGAAAGCTCTAAAAGCAGAGAAGCAGGTAAATACTAAAAACATTTTAAAATTTTTGCAACTATATAGGGTTACTCAACACCCCACCACGAGAGTTGCCCCAGCTCAACTATTGTTTGGCAGGAAGATCCGTACAAAGCTGGATTTAATCATACCAGATGTAGCAGAAACAGTCCCCATCATGCAAGATAAAATGAGAGTGGGAAAACCTTCACGGATCTACACAGAAGGAGACTTTGTTTGGTATAGGGTGTACCATACAGAGGAAAAATGGGCACCAGGTATTGTTGACCAGGTTGAGGGCCCAAAGATGTATGTGATAACCACTCAATCAGGTGTGTGTTGCCGCCATGTGAACCAACTACGACCATGGCTAGAGAGGAGAGAACAGGCTGGTGAGGACCATCACATACAAATGCAGTCAGACAATGACTTTGATATCTGGGGTGGTGTTTGGCATGATCCAAACACAGGCTCTGACTCAGCTACAGAAGATGACTCAGAAATACCAGCCTCAATAGAAGAACATTGTAATGATGAGTCAGGAAATTCTATCCAGGACCACAATAATCAAGCTTTTACTCCCAGGCAATGAACACCTGTTGTTCGTTGGTCTCCTGAAGTGAATCTCAGATACACTCGCCGGAGACAACATGCAACATATCAGAGAAACTTTCGTCAATGGAAGAAACAAGAAGCAGCTTTCACGTCCACAATACAAGAGGATTTTGGAGAAGACAGATTTATCTTATGGTTGTTGTTGTGCAATTAAGTTTATTAAGAAAATAAAAAAACATAATTTATGTAAGAACTTACCTGATAAATTCATTTCTTTCATATTAGCAAGAGTCCATGAGCTAGTGACGTATGGGATATACATTCCTACCAGGAGGGGCAAAGTTTCCCAAACCTCAAAATGCCTACAAATACACCCCTCACCACACCCACAAATCAGTTTAACGAATAGCCAAGAAGTGGGGTGATAAGAAAAAAGTGCGAAAGCATAAAAAATAAGGAATTGGAATAATTGTGCTTCATACAAAAAAATCATAACCACCACAAAAAGGGTGGGCCTCATGGACTCTTGCTAATATGAAAGAAATGAATTTATCAGGTAAGTTCTTACATAAATTATGTTTTCTTTCATGTAATTAGCAAGCGTCCATGAGTAGTGACGTATGGGATAATGACTACCCAAGATGTGGATCTTTCCACGCAAGAGTCACTAGAGAGGGAGGGATAAAATAAAGACAGCCAATTCCGCTGAAAAATAATCCACACCCAAAATAAAGTTTAAATTTATAATGAAAAAAACTGAAAATATAAGCAGAAGATTCAAACTGAAACAGCTGCCTGAAGTACTTTTCTACCAAAAACAGCTTCAGAAGAAGAAAACACATCAAAATGGTAGAATTTAGTAAAAGTATGCAAAGACCAAGTTGCTGCTTTGCAAATCTGATCAACCGAAGCTTCATTCCTAAACGCCCAGGAAGTAGAAACTGACCTAGTAGAATGAGCTGTAATCCTTTGAGGCTGAGTTTTACCCGACTCGACATAAGCATGATGAATTAAAGATTTCAACCAAGATTCCAAAGAAATGGCAGAGGCCTTCTGACCTTTCCTAGAACCGGAAAAGATAACAAATAGACTAGAAGTCTTTCGGAAATTCTTAGTAGCTTCAACATAATATTTCAAAGCTCTAACTACATCCAAAGAATGCAATGATTTCTCCTTAGAATTCTTAGGATTAGAACATAATGAAGGAACCACAATTTCTCTACTAATGTTGTTGGAATTCACAACTTTAGGTAAAAATTCAAAAGAAGTTCGCAACACCGCCTTATCCTGATGAAAAATCAGAAAAGGAGACTCACAAGAAAGAGCAGATAATTCAGAAACTCTTCTGGCAGAAGAGATGGCTAAAAGGAACAAAACTTTCCAAGAAAGTAATTTAATGTCCAACGAATGCATAGGTTCAAACGGAGGAGCTTGAAGAGCCCCCAGAACCAAATTCAAACTCCAAGGAGGAGAAATTGACTTAATGACAGGTTTTATACGAACCAAAGCTTGTACAAAACAATGAATATCAGGAAGATTAGCAATCTTTCTGTGAAAAAGAACAGAAAGAGCAGAGATTTGTCCTTTCAAGGAACTTGTAGACAAACCTTTCTCCAAACCATCCTGAAGAAACTGTAAAATTCTCGGAATTCTAAAAGAATGCCAGGAAAAATGATGAGAAAGACACCAAGAAATATGTCTTCCAGACTCTATAATATATCTCCCTAGATACAGATTTACGAGCCTGTAACATAGTATTAATCACAGAGTCAGAGAAACCTCTTTGACTAAGAATCAAGCGTTCAATCTCCATACCTTTAAATTTAAGGATTTGAGATCCTGATGGAAAAAAGGACCTTGCGACAGAAGGTCTGGTCTTAACGGAAGAGTCCACGGTTGGCAAGAGGCCATCCGGACAAGATCCGCATACCAAAACCTGTGAGGCCATGCTGGAGCTACCAGCAGAACAAACGAGCATTCCTTCAGAATCTTGGAGATCACTCTTGGAAGAAGAACTAGAGGCGGAAAGATATAAGCAGGATGATACTTTCAAGGAAGTGACAATGCATCCACTGCTTCCGCTTGAGGATCCCTGGATCTGGACAGATACCTGGGAAGTTTCTTGTTTAGATGAGAGGCCATCAGATCTATTTCTGGAAGTCCCCACATTTGGACAATCTGAAGAAATACCTCTGGATGAAGAGACCATTCGCCCGGATGCAACATTTGGCGACTGAGATAATCCGCTTCCCAATCGTCTATACCTGGGATATGAACCGCAGAAACTAGACAGGAGCTGGATTCTGCCCAAACCAGAATTCGAGATACTTCTTTCATAGCCAGAGGGCTGTGAGTCCCTCCTTGATGATTGATGTATGCCACAGTTGTGACATTGTCTGTCTGAAAACAAATGAACGACTCTCTGTTTAGAAGAGGCCAAGACTGAAGAGCTCTGAAAATTGCACGGAGTTCCAAAATATTGATCGGTAATCTCACCTCCTGAGATTCCCAAACCCCTTGTGCCGTCAGAGACCCCCACACAGCTCCCCAACCTGTAAGACTTGCATCTGTTGAGATTACAGTCCAGGTCGGAAGAACAAAAGAAGCCCCCTGAACTAAACGATGCTGATCTGTCCACCACGTCAGAGAGTGTCGTACAATCGGATTCAAAGATATTAATTGAGATATCTTTGTGTAATCCCTGCACCATTGGTTCAGCATACAGAGCTGAAGAGGTCGCATGTGAAAACGAGCAAAGGGGATCGCGTCCGATGCAGCAGTCATAAGACCTAGAATTTCCATGCATAAGGCTACCGAAGGGAATGATTGTGACTGAAGGTTTCGACAAGCTGATATCAATTTTAGACGTCTCTTGTCTGTCAAAGATAGAGTCATGGACACTGAATCTATCTGGAAACCCAAAAAGGTTAGCCTTGTCTGAGGAATCAATGAACTTTTTAGTAAATTGATCCTCCAACCATGATCTTGAAGAAACAACACAAGTCGATTCGTATGAGATTCTGCTAAATGTGAAGACTGAGCAAGTACCAAGATATCGTGCAAATAAGGAAATACCACAATACCCTGTTCTCTGATTACAGACAGAAGGGCACGAGAACCTTTGTAAAAATTCTTGGAGCTGTTGCTAGGCCAAACGGCAGAGCCACAAACTGGTAATGCTTGTCTAGGAACGAGAATCTCAGAAACTGATAGTGATCTGGATGAATCGGAATATGCAGATATGCATCCTGTAAATCTATTGTAGACATATAATGCCCTTGCTGAACAAAAGGCAGGATAGTCCTTACAGTTACCATTTTGAATGTTGGTATCCTTACATAACGATTCAATATTTTTAGATCCAGAACTGGTCTGAAGGAATTCTCCTTCTTTGGTACAATGAAGAGATTTGAATAAAACCCCAGCCCCTGTTCCAGAACTGGAACTGGCATAATTACTCCAGCCAACTCTAGATCTGAAACACATTTCAGAAATGCTTGAGCCTTCGCTGGATTTACTTGGACACGGGAAAGAAAAAATCTCTTTGCAGGAGGCCTTATCTTGAAGCCAATTCTGTACCCTTCTGAAACAATATTCTGAATCCAAAGATTGTGAACGGAATTGATTCAAATTTCTTTGAAAAAATGTAATCTGCCCCCTACCAGCTGAGCTGGAATGAGGGCCGCACCTTCATGTGGACTTAGGAGCTGGCTTTGATTTTCTAAAAGGCTTGGATTTATTCCAGACTGGAGATGGTTTCCAAACTGATACCGCTCCTGAGGATGAAGGATCAGGCTTTTGTTCCTTGTTGTGACGAAAGGAACGAAAACGATTATTAGACCTAAATTTACCTTTAGATTTTTTATCCTGTGGTAAAAAAGTTCCTTTCCCTCCAGTAACAGTTGAGATAATAGAATCCAACTGAGAACCAAATAATTTATTACCCTGGAAAGAAAGGGAAAGCAGAGTAGACTTAGAAGACATATCAGCATTCCAAGATTTAAGCCATAAAGCTCTTCTAGCTAAAATAGCTAGAGACATATACCTGACATCAACTCTAATGATATCAAAGATGGCATCACAAATAAAATTATTAGCATGTTGAAGAAGAATAATAATGCTATGAGAATTATGATCTGTTACTTGTTGCGCTAAAGCTTCCAACCAAAAAGTTGAAGCTGCAGCAACATCCGCCAAAGATATAGCAGGTCTAAGAAGATTACCTGAACACAAGTAAGCTTTTCTTTGAAAGGATTCAATTTTCCTATCTAAAGGATCCTTAAAGGAAGTACCATCTGCCGTAGGAATGGTAGTACGCTTAGCAAGAGTAGAGACAGCCCCATCAACCTTAGGGATTTTGTCCCAAAATTCTAATCTGTCAGATGGCACAGGATATAATTGTTTAAAACCTTTAGAAGGAGTAAATGAATTACCCAAATTATTCCATTCCCTGGAAATTACATCAGAAATAGCACCAGGAACAGGAAAAACTTCTGGAATAACTACAGGAGATTTAAAAACCTTATCTAAACGTTTAGATTTAGTATCAAGAGGACCAGAATCCTCAATTTCTAATGCAATTAAGACTTCTTTAAGTAAAGAACGAATAAATTCCATTTTAAATAAATATGAAGATTTATCAGCATCAACCTCTGAGACAGAATCCTCTGAACCAGAAGAACCATTATCAGAATCACAATGATGATGTTCATTTAAAAATTCATCTGAAAAATGAGAAGTTTTAAAAGACTTTTTACGTTTACTAGAAGGAGGAATAACAGACATAGCCTTCTTAATGGATTTAGAAACAAAATCTCTTATGTTATCAGGAACACTCTGAGTATTAGATGTTGATGGAACAGCAACAGGTAATGTAACTTTACTAAAGGAAATATTATCTGCATTAACAAGTTTGTCATGACATTCAATACAAACAACAGCTGGAGGAACAGCTACCAAAAGTTTACAGCAGATACACTTAGCTTTGGTAGCTCCAGCACCAGGCAGCGATTTTCCAGAAGTATCTTCTGACTCAGCTTCAACATGGGACATCTTGCAATATGTAATAGAAAAACAACATATAAAGCAAAATTGATCAAATTCCTTAAATGACAGTTTCAGGAATGGGAAAAAATGCCAGTGAACAAGCTTCTAGCAACCAGAAGCAATAAAAAATGAGACTTAAATAATGTGGAGACAAAAGTGACGCCCATATTTTTTTAGCGCCAAATAAGACGCCCACATTATTTGGCGCCTAAATGCTTTTGGCGCCAAAAATGACGCCACATCCGGAACGCTGACATTTTTGGCGCAAAAGAATGTCAGAAATGACGCAACTTCCGGCGACACGTATGACGCCGGAAATAGAAAAAAAATGTACGCCAAAAAAGTCAGTGCCAAGAATGACGCAATAAAATGAAGCATTTTCAGCCCCCGCGAGCCTAACAGCCCACAGGGAAAAGTCAAATTTTAAGGTAAGAAAAAAATTGTTTTATTCAAATGCATTATCCCAAATATGAAACTGACTGTCTGAAAATAAGGAATGTTGAACATCCTGAGTCAAGGCAAATAAATGTTTGAATACAAATATTTAGAACTTTATAAAAAAGTGACCAACCATAGCTTAGAGTGTCACAGAAAATAAGGCTTACTTACCCCAGGACACTCATCTACATGTTGTAGAAAGCCAAACCAGTACTGAAACGAAAATCAGCAGAGGTAATGGTATATATATAAGAGTATATCGTCGATCTGAAAAGGGAGGTAAGAGATGAATCTCTACGACCGATAACAGAGAACCTATGAAATAGACCCCGTAGAAGGAGATCATTGAATTCAAATAGGCAATACTCTCATCACATCCCTCTGACATTCACTGCACGCTGAGAGGAAAACCGGGCTCCAACCTGCTGCGGAGCGCATATCAACGTAGAATCTAGCACAAACTTACTTCACCACCTCCATAGGAGGCAAAGTTTGTAAAACTGATTTGTGGGTGTGGTGAGGGGTGTATTTGTAGGCATTTTGAGGTTTGGGAAACTTTGCCCCTCCTGGTAGGAATGTATATCCCATACGTCACTAGCTCATGGACTCTTGCTAATTACATGAAAGAAATAAAAAATAAGTAGGAAAGGAGATGTAGTGTTGTGCTTACTTCCTGGTTTGGTTAGATTGCACATTGAGGCTTCCATACAAAGATGATGTCATCAAGCGGGCTGTGTTTAGAATCAGAACAGTTCAGAGAAGCCATCTTGTGACAGTTTTTGTGATGCAGTTATAAAGTACAAGGTCTGAATCTCAGGCACTGACAAGTGCTAATAATAATAAGTGTAATGTCAGCTACAGATCACTGCAGAGGATACAGCATCAGCCAGTCAGGAAGAGTAAGAACTGTCAGTTACACATTATAAGTTATATTGCAGTTATACAGTTAACAGTTATACAGTTATAAGTTACCCTGGATTACTATAGTGCTGCATACACAGTGTACATGACTGCTAATATAAGGAGTGCGGCAGCCAATCATTATAAAGGACGATATATGTGTATATATCCATATTACTGTGTGCAAATCTACAGGAACCACCTTGTTATGTAATCCAGTAAATAAAGTGCCAGTTTACATTTAGAAGTTGCAAGTGCATCATTCATATAAAGAGTTAATGTTTGCTATGCAAGGACATTACATGATTAAAAGTTGGTCTTATTAGCAAAACTCATATCACATGTGTATGTAATGCTCAAGCATGTTTTGTTTAAACCTGGTGTAATAGAATCTTTTTTCACAGCAGTAATTTTGACATGAAATAGGACAAATACAGTTGTTAACAATGACATTAATTAGGATTCCATTTAGTTTGACAAGAGCCAGGTTTCTACTATTGCTCAGGTGTAAGGGGAGGTCACACTAAGTACTTGCCACTTTAGCCTATAGAAGTTTTTTTTTCTGATTTTGCTCTGCATACAAATATCCTGTATTTTCTGGTTGTATTCTAATAAAGATACTGAGAAATAATTATATATGGTCATTATTCCATTTGCTAAAACATAAAATCTGTGGCCTAAGACTTTTGAACAGTACAATATATATATATATATATATATATATATATATATATATACAGAAAAAACAGGGTATCAAATTGTGCTGTGTATCAATGCATGAATTAAACTGCAAACAGTCTCTCCTGATGTATTTTTCAAGGCAGCTGTAACTAATGGATCCACTATCACCAGTGGATATGGGGGAATCTATGGCAGTAGTTTAGGCATGAAAAGCGCTCATTGAAAGGGAGTGAAGAAAAAGAAACTAATAGTGTAATTTGTACATACAAAGGTGATGCAAAGAACTTTCCCACCTTGTAATACCTCAAACATGTCAGGTATGTGATGTTCAAGGAGGAGATATGTATCCCTACCAGTGTTAAAGATGCGTCTTTATTTTCTGCTTCGACCTCTTGTAGTATGGTATAGAAGTGGTAATGAAATTGTGGCTCTCAGAGTATTTCAGATGGTTTATGTCTTGTCATAGGAAAGCAAATGATTCTATCTCCAGTCACAAGGCTGATATAAAAGAGGATGTATTGTTGAATAAATCTATGCAGTAAGGTGTAAAGTTCCAGGCTTTCACCTATGCATAGTTCAAGATAAAACAAATGTCTCAGAGTAAAATATCTCACAATGGAGATTTTAAATGTATGCTGATTTAGTAACAGTTGAATAATGCTCAGTTCTATTAGCCAGTAAAAGTTCATTAAACCTGGCTTAGGTGAGGCGTTTCTGTGAAAAACAGTAAGGTCCTGTTGGAGATACACACGAACAGTCCTGCTCCGTTTGCGTGTGGTCTCGCTAGACCGGAAGTGGCGTCACTAAGTGGGCGGTCCCTTACACGTTTCATGAACACTCGGTTCACTTCATCAGATACCCTTTGAACTCAGATACCCTCTGATACTCTCCATATACATATATAAACACTGACTTTAGCATGCTATTGCCGGCTCTTCTGCTACAGCTTTTCAGGTGCATAGATGACCTCTGCCACTCAGACTTCAGGTCAAGTAACCTCAACCAAACAGAAAAACAAATTGAAGTAAAGAAAAAAGGGAGCATCCACAAGGCACACTTACTCGCTAATCCATTGAACTACAACATATGTAAACCCCCTGCACAAATGGCTAAAAAAAATTATAAAAACTCAATATTTATTTATATACTTAAAAATCACTGTAAAACTATATAATACATAAGCAAAACCACAAAGTGCACAGCTCCCCCATTGCTTCAATATAAATGAACAATAAGAGTACTTACCATTAACAATTATAGACCAAGGCCAGTAGAAAAAGGGTGATTGTCCCGATTGGTACAATTGAATACCTATTAAGTAACAATAAATCCCACAAGGGTCCAAACAGGAAGACACTGCCTTTATGGTTCCAGTACATAGCATCCATTATTTAAAAAGTCTGGGTGTCCCCGTACTCAACCTCCTATAACAATATATCATCCAAATCTAATCAATATATAGTACATGCAATAAATCCATTAGATATGAAATGCAGAAATAAGCACAGGAGGAGTGGCGCAGAAATGCCAACTACCAGAAATCTAAAGATGCTGTCACCTAAGTATAAACCACCCAACAGATCCTTTGTACAAGAGGTAAAGGTGGGAAAATCACAAAGGCAAATATTTTGTTTCTCTTTTTGTCCAACATATTTTTAAATTCTTGATATAGCTCATGTAGAGAAGACTGTGTAGAGGAATTGCATATTAACCATGAGGACCAACAGCAGAGCTATGTCATTCCAACAATGGTAGGACAAGAATAAATACAGTAATGAGTGTGTGTATCTATATATGTGAATGTATGTGTGTGCATGTATGGATGTGTCTGTGTTTTTGCGTGCATGCATGTATGTGTGCATTTATGTATGTGCATGTATGTATGTTTATATGTATATTCATGTATATTTATGTATGTGTGGTCTCGCCAGACCGGAAGTGGCGTCACTAAGTGGGTGGTCCCTTACACATGCGTGCGTACTTAGATGCGTGCGTGCGTACTTATGTACAGTGGGGCAAAAAAGTATTTAGTCAGCTACCAATTGTGCAAGTTCTCCCACTTAAGAAGATGAGAGTGGCCTGTAATTTTCATCATAGGTATACCTCAACTATGAGAGACAAAATGTGGAAACAAATCCAGACAATCACATTGTCTGATTTGGAAAGAATTTATTTGCAAATTATGGTGGAAAATAAGTATTTGGTCAATAGCAAAAGTTCATCTCAATACCCTTGCTGAGGGAAGGAGGTTTGCACTCAAAATCTCACGATACATGGCCCCATTCATTCTTTCATGTACACGGATCGTCCTGTTCCCTTTGCAGAGAAACAGCCCCTAAGCATGATGTTGCCACCCCCATGCTTCACAGTAGGTATGGTGTTCTTTGGTTGCAACTCAGCATTATCTCTCCTCCAAACACGATGAGTTGTGTTTCTACCAAACAGTTCTACTTTGGTTTCATCTGACCATATGACATTCTCCCAATCCACTTCTGGATCATCCAAATGCTCTCTAGCATACTTCAGATGGGTCCGGACATGTACTGGCTTAAGCAGGGGGACACGTCTGGCACTGCAGGATCTGAGTCTCTGGCGGCGTAGTGTGTTACTGATGGTAGCCTTTGTTACATTGGTCACAGCTCTCTGCAGGTCATTCACTAGGTCCCCTTGTGTGGTTCTGGGATGTTTGCTCACCGTTCTTGTGATCATTTTGACCCCACAGGTGAGATCTTGCATGGAACCCCAGATTGAGGGAGATTATCAGTGGTCTTGTATGTCTTCCATTTTCTAATTATTGCTCCCACAGTTGATTTCTTCATACCAAGCTGCTTGCCTATTGCAGATTCAGTCTTCCCAGCCTGGTGCAAGTCTACAATTTTGTTTCTGGTGTCCTTCGACAGCTATTTGGTCTTCACCATAGTGGAGTTTGGAGTGTGAATGTTTGAGGTTGTGGACAGGTGTCTTCTATACTGATAACAAGTTCAAACAGGAGCCATTAATACAGGTAATGAGTGGAGGAGAAAGGAGCCTCTTAAAGAAGAAGATACAGGTCTGTGAGAGACAGAAATCTTGCTTGTTTGTAGGTGACCAAATACTTATTTTCCACCATAATATGCAAATGAATTATTTCCAAATCAGACAATGTGATTGTCTGGATTTGTTTCCACATTTTGTCTCTCATAGTTGAGGTATACCTATGATGAAAATTACAGGCCTCTCTCATCTTCTTAAGTGGGAGAACTTGCACAATTGGTGGCTGACTAAATACTTTTTTGCCCCACTGTATATACATGTATGTGTGGCTATATGTGTGTGTGCGCATGTGTACTTGTTTATATGTATGTGTGTGTGTCTGTATGTGTTTGTGTGCATGTATATGTTTGTGTGCATGTGTATAAGTTTGTGTGTATTTATGTGTGTGTGTACTTGTGTATATGTATGTGTGTGTACGTGTGTGAGAGTGCATGTATATATGTGTGTGTGCATGTGTGTTCATATGTGCATACACATGTGTGTGCATGTGTGTCTATGAGTTATGTATCTGTGTGTGCATGTGTAAATGTATGTGTGTGTGTACGTGTATTTCAGCATGTGTATGTTTCTGTATTTGTATGTCATGTGTGTGAGTGTATATGTATGTATGTGTACGTGTGCGTATGCATATGTGTGTTCATGTATGTGTACGTGTGCATATGCATATATGGCTGTGTGTATGTATGTATGTGTGTGTGCATGTGTGTGTACGTGTGCATATGCATGTATGGCTGTGTGTGTATGTATGTATGTGTGTGTGTGTGTCTGCGTATGCATATGTGTGTACATGTGCATATGTATGTATGTATGTGTGTGTGTGCATGTGCATATGTGTGTGTGAGCGTGTTTCCTTACCCTATGAGTTTATGTTACATAAACATGTATAAGTATAGTAATATAGAAACATACAGTATAGCAATGAAATATATGGATATGATAAACTTTAGAGCTATATACACTTTTTACCATCTGTAATTTGAGTTTTAAAATCCAAGCTGTGAGGATAGAGCTTGAGCGATATTATTGCTCCATAACACATTGTATGTTTTATCTTTACTTGTAATCTAACCTTAAAGGTTTGCATTCACCTACCTTATGCCTTAAAGCTGGTTGAATATGAGTATTTGTGATGTTATTTGTTATGAATATTATTATGTTTACAATATTGTATTGCTGTCTAGCTCAACCAATACCTAAAGAAAGTACACTTTAAGACCCCTGGAGGTGAGGAAATATACTTTGATAAGGAAGGAAATATGCCAACCAATTTTGATATTCTCAACTTTGTCTTCTGGCCAAATCAATCGTTTGAAAACAATAAAGTTGGACAATTTAACTCAGATCATTTATTAATAATTAATGAAAGTGTTATTCAATGGAATCCTTCGTTTTCTCAGGTAAATATTTCTATATTTTAAAATTATCTTTTATAGATAGTGGGAATGCGAGCTAGAGGGGGGATTAGAATGAGCTCAGTCTAGGATATGTTAATTTTGAGGTGGTAAAACTCCATCCAGGAAGAAATGCCAGAAAAGCAGCCGCTGATGTGATCTTAGTCTTATCAGCATAGAGGAGATATTTGAAGCAATAACTATTGATAAGTTTACCCAGGGAAGAAGAATACATGGAGAAGAGTAGAGGACCAAGTACAGAGTCTTAAAGATACATTAACTGACAGCTGCATTGAATAGGAGGAATCAGCAGCAAATGACAAATGACACAAAAAAGAACCTGTTAGTAAAAAGAGTGGATCCAAGAGAGAGCCATGTTAAAGAGACCAAGAGAGCTGAGAGTCTGTAGGGTGAGGTGGTGGTCAACAGTGTTAAAGGCAGCTGAGAGGACAAGTAAGATACGTATAGAGTAGTGGCCGTTACTTTTAGCAGAAAGAAGATAGTTAGTAACTTTGGTGAGGGCAGTTTCAGTTGAATGTTGGGGATGGAAACCAGATTGCAGGGGGTCGGGAAACGAGTTGGAAGACAGGAAGTGGGTTAGGCGGTCATAAATAGTTTTTACAGAGGTTTTGATGTTCATGGAAGCAGTGTTATGGGGTGATAATTTGCTGGAGAGTTAGTGTCAAGCGAGGACTTTTGCACATTTGAAAGAAGATGGGAATGGACCAGTAGAAAGGGATAGGTTGAAGTTGTGAGTAAGAGCTGGAGTGATGGTCATAAACAGAGAATGTTTTAGATGTGAAGGGATAGGGTCGAGCAGGTAGGCATGAGGAATACAGTAAGGAACAAACTTTATTCTTGGTGGCGGGGGGGAATGGGGGAATCCAGAAAGTGGCAGAGGGGGTTACTGGGGGTGGAAATAGAAGATTGCATGCTTGTGTCAAGATGTTGCTTTGGATAGTATGCAATTTGTTTAAAAATTTGTCTGCCAGTCAACACTAAAGGCAGACTAAGGGGATGGTGCAGGTGGGTAGAGGAGATAGTTAAAAGTAGAAAAGAGTCATTTAGGGTTGGAGAAAAGAGTACATATAAGTAGGTTTACTTTGCTTAGTAAAGGGAAGATGTGTAAAATTGAAGAATGAACTTATAGTGTATAAAATCAGTTTCAGAGGCACATTTCCTCCAGACACGCTCAGCAAAGCGGGAGCATTTTTGCAAGTAGCGCATTTGCTGAAAGTGCTGTAACTGATGCTGTGGGGTTTTGTACAGTTGGGGAGGAGCAAGAGTGTCTAGTGCAGAAGAGAGTGCATCATTATAGTGAGCTGTAGCAAGATCAGGGCAGGTTATAATGGAAGTGTGAGGGGAGGAGGTGTTTAAAACATTTGGAAAATTAGAGATGATGCACAGCGTGCAGATTTCTACAGGTGCATGGGTGAGAAGGAGAAGTGGGTTTAGCTGATGAATTAAGATTATAGGTTAGCAGGTGGTGGTCTGAAATGGAAAACAGGGACAGGTGAAGTCAGATATAGAGCAGAGGTAAGAAAATTCCAGGTTAATAGTGTGTCTGTCAAAGTGAGTAGGAAATAGGGTGGATTGTAAGTAAGAAGTAAGAAGTCAAAGGAGGATGTGAGTGCAAGAAATTTAGAGGCAATTGGGCAAATGGGTTATTGAAGTCCTCCACTATTAGACTAGGTATTTTTGGAGAGGGAAAGTAAGGAAGACAGGCAGCAAAGTTGCCAAGAAAATGGGAGGTTGGTTTAGGAGGGCGATAGATGACTGCCACTCTGAGGCCCTGATGTTTAAAGCATTGACAGACCATCAGAAAACTGCTTCAATGGCCTCATCGGCATCGCAGCCAATGTTCTATCAAAATATTCAAAGAAAATGGGTGTGTCCGAGGAATGCCGGCAATCGGCTTTGTCGCTCCCTTATAAGTAAATGGAAGGGCAAAGTCACTGCCCACATCCCCGACATCGCCGCTTGTTGGCATTTTGCTGGAGAAGGGCCCTATTTGAAGTGTGCCTACACGACGCACACACTTACCGAAATTAAAATTAGTTTCCATGTATGCACACTTTAAATTTTGCGATGGGGACCTAAGTTTCTTTACACCTACAGTAACTAGCTCAGGTTATGTAGTCTTGGCAGCTAATAGAAGGGATATATATTTTATACCGAGATATAAAATATAAATAAGATGCGCCTATGAATGGTGCAGGAATAGAGTGAAATGTGTGTTGTGAGGTAATAGAATGTGAAAACCTCAATAAAGATAGGTAATTTTGGTGAAATTGTCAATCTGTATCGCAGAAAATAGTGATGTTGTTTTCTGTGTACAAACAAAAATTCTAAAATGAGAGCTATTGAGTGAAATGTGTGTCACAACAAAAAAACATGTGTATCCCTTAAAATATAAAATAGTAGCGTGTGCCAAACTGTCAGTTACAAACAATGATCAGACAGGATAGGTGTTCTTTCTGTTGAAAACATAAATCATAACCGGTGGTATAAGTAGTGTAACAAAAAAAGGTTCATACAAATGTTCAAAAAGCAAACCAAAATGTTTGTGATTTCTGAAGGGTCTGCAAATAAATACAGGAGTTCAGTGTTATTGGGCTGCTTCTCTTGGTGCTGGCGGTGAATCAGATATCTATAGGGTAAAAGAAAAAAGAGAGCGCCTCATAGTGCAGATATCTCTGTGCAATTGGAAAAATAGAGTGTAGTGTTATCCAGTGGAAAGGTACTCACAAGTGAAGTGGCACTTTTCGTTAAAAAAGTGCAAACAGGCAGGCTGACATTCGCAGCAGTCAGTACGCTGACCAGAAAGGTGCAGTGAAGTCCGGTGGGCGTCTCGCTGTCAAGATATCCTCAGAAAGAACCCTGATGGTGTTTGGAGCCGTGCTCAATGGAAGTCGTCTTTATCCCTGTATGGAATAGATCCGTTGTTAGAGTACTGGTAAAAGCCGATCAAAACGTGTCAGTAACGTCTCACAGGTTATAAAAGCTGACAAGAAATGGAAATAGTCCAAACTTGGTAATTTAAAACAAATTTAATAGAGCTAATATTGCGTTTCTTGGCCTCTAGCTCCTGGTCGTTTCATCAGATAAAATGTATTTTTATGTATTTTATTTTTATAAATTTATCTGATGAAACAGCCAGGAGCTAGCGGCCGAGAAACGAGTTATTAGCTCTATTAAATTTGTTTTAAATTACCAAGTTTGGACTATTTCCATTTCTTGTCAGCTTTTATAACCTGTGAGACGTTACTGACACGTTTTGATCTGCTTTTACCAGTACTCTAACAACGGATCTATTCCATACCGGGATAAAGACGACTTCCGTGGAGCACGGCTCCAAACACCATCAGGGTTCTGTCTGAGGATATCTTGACAGCGAGACACCCACCGGACTTCACTGCACCTTTCTGGTCAGCGTACTGACTGCTGCGAATGTCAGCCTGCCTGCTTGCACTTTTTTTAACGAAAAGTGCCACTTCACTTGTGAGTACCTTTCCACTGGATAACACTACACTCTATTTTTCCAATTGCACAGAGATATCTGCACTATGAGGCGCTCTCTTTTTTCTTTTACCCTTGGCAGCTAATAGCTAGTGAGACACACATGGCCGCTACCCTCCTTGCAACCTGCACTTTGCTGCTTTGAACATATTGATCTTGTATTTATGTGTCCGAAGCAAAGCTATTCCCACTAGCACACCTCGCTAATTACTCCTGAATACCTATATCTACAGCATGCCTAAGATACACCCCCCTGCTCAGCCTTGTGACGTGCTGTCATAGGAGGCAGGTGAGGCAGCGCCTCCCCTTTCCTATGTGTGTAATTACACTTTATTTTTAATGTTAAAAAAATATATATTTTTTTTTAATTTTATATATATATATATATATATATATATATTGTTTTAGGTAACCAAGGTACCCCCCACCCCCGTCGCCTGCCACCCGCCCGCTAGAGACTGCGCCACCCAGTGGCACTTAAGTCTCCCTCTGCAGCCCATACCATTCCTTATAGAGGCTGCTCTCTAAGCAGCTGCCGGAGTGTGACATGAAAGGGCTCAGCTTACTGCTCCATGTCTAAGTGCTGCTAGAGACTGCGCCACCCAGTGGCACTTAAGTCTCTTTGCGGCTCATACAGATCCTATTAGAGGCTGCTCTCTAAGCAGCTGCCGGAGTGTGATGTGGGTGTCAGAGTTTCAGAGCTCACTGCTCTTGGAGGCGTGTTCCAGTAGGACTGGCGGGAATCAAGGACAAGAAGAGAGAAGACCAGAGAAGACAAAAGAGCTGAGTGCTGAGATGGACCTGCCCTGGATAACAGTAAGTAAAGTATTTTATTGCCCTGTTTGTGAGCCAGGCAGCCTACAGAACAGCAGCATGTGTACAGACAGTGTGTGAGTACAAGTCTACAATCTAGTATCTACAACAGCATTGCAGCATGTGTAAGGGCAGTGCAGTCAGCACAGTATGGATGTGCACCCAGTCAGTGAAGGCAGACGTTAAGTTATTTATTCAGTCAGTGTGTTGTGTTTTAATATTACATCTGGGGTGGCAGGACTGTCTCTGCTCTAGCTATCAGGGTTTGTAATCAATTGTTGGCAGCCATGGGGTTAATAGCTTTAGCCTGCAAGCTGCTGTATATATTGGAGCCGGAGGTCACATGGGAGGGGCTGCTGGGCTGCATGTTTATTTTTCTTGGGCTACAGTACTTTCTAAATAGAGCTATGGACTAAGGCAGACACACTTCTCCTACACACTGACCAATACTGCTGAGCTTTCAAAACAGACAACACATGATGTTTAACTATGCAGTATTGATCAGTGTGTGGAGGAGGAGATGGATGATGGATCTGTGCAATCTGTTTTAAATACTTGCAGTATCGATGTGACTGTGTGGAGGAGAAGGTCTGTCTGGCTTAGCAGGTAGTTCTATTGAGAAATGTAATACACTGATAAGCTAACATTCCCCATCCCTTTCTTGGGCCATATACTTGTGCTGGGCCCATATATAATCATGTAATATGCTATTATAATTAATGTAGTTTTAAAATGGTGCCTATTTATTATATATTCAAAGGTAACACTAATTGTTGACATAACCCTTGCACTCAAACAGTTAATGAAAGTTACTCAACAAATAAGTGACACTACTTTTAGAATTCTATGTGGGTTTTTTTTTTTATTGTTTTAAGGGTAAACTAAATATCATAAAAATAAATAAATTCTAATAAAAAAAAAAAAATTCTGTTGCTGTTGGATGCTATTACTGCAAATATTTGTTTTAATTTGTATGGCACTGACTGTGATATAATGCAGAACAGCATGTAGGAAGAGCATATGAGTGTGGAGTTCCATATAGGCAGGGAGCACAGTAAGTGGCCGGGACAATGGGAGAGTTAACATGGCCTGCAGCTCTGCACTCCCTAAGAGAATGGGGGTGGGGATGGTGGGAGCTGAGTGCAAAACAAAGAAGAAAGGGGGGAGGAATAGGGATAGGCCAGGGGAGGGTCCAGAGAGGGGGATAGGAAGGGATATAAGGGCTTATCTTTCTTTGTAACATCAGTTTCAACTCTGTCTTTTTTCCCACCCGCCCATCCACTAGGAACAAAATTATTACATGGAGTATTAAAGCTGCCTTTTTGTATTGCAGATATCCAAGACTCAAAACGGTCACGGAAAGCAATGAGTCCAATTGGAGAAACGAGAATGTCATGCTAGTCGGTCGACAGAATATGTCAAATATGTTATTAGTTAATTCATAGCCTATCCCCAACTGTCAGGTAGCATAGCAAACGGGCGTAACTGCGGTTGGTGGAATGGCAAACCCCCCTGGGAGGCGGTAATTTGCGGCCAGTATTGGTGCACGGTTTGACCGAGTAGCACACAGGGCGTAAGTGGAAATATAGGTCTGCGACCCCGACGGGCAAGCCGGTAAAGTTTTCCACATGCGCAATGCAGCGTTTTGGTGCAGTGTAAGTTAAGCACATAATAGGCTGGCTGGGGGAGCACAGGCTCCCCCCATGTTTGAGAACAATTTGGTGATAATTGTAAAGTCCACCGCAATTAAGGGGGGTTTAGTTAAGGGACTCATTGCCGTTACTAATGTACCAAAATAAAGTGACCTTTTACAATTTTGCCACTAAAACGGTGTTGTGTGTTTATTGGTAAGGGGATCTAATGAGGTGCTCAAAGAGGAGGTTGGCTATAGTGGGGAACAGTTGGCCCTAAACCACTTATTTGATCAGTCTTTATGGGTGATAAATGTGACAGAGGGAGGGGATAGACATTCACAATGACAGTATCACTGTGTTCTAGTGTAGAAAGAGATTCAGTGACACCATTAAGATTATATTGGAATCTCATAAGCAGGCCTTTATATTATCTGCCATCTTTGTTAACAATCATGCCTTGCTGTTAATTTATGGAAGCTAATATATAATTGTTTAAAAGAAGGACCATCATAAATAAAGCCAGATTATATAATTTTTTTCTAATTAAATCCTTTTGGAAGGCTGAATGGGACATTGCACCTGTTTTTGGCAGTGACAGATGAAATACTAGCAATGGTTACTGCTTTCTCATGTACTTTAGAAATTAAAGTTGAGCAATTTCTAATTATCAGAACACAGAATACACCTTGATGACTTCTCAAGGCTAAACCTGCTACATATCTGTCCCTAATTGGCTTTAGTGGATAACAGCTACACAACTCTTTATACTAACTTTATGACAGTGGCTAGCCTTGATTGCCTGAGGAATAAAGCCCAGATTGGCTTTTCCAAATAATGCTAATGGTGGATGAAGTTTGACTACTGGAGAATCGCTGCAGTAAAAAGTTAATTTATTTTAAAATGTTAAAGGAGCATAAAACACAAAATATTTCTTTCATGTTTCAGATAGAACATACAATATTAAACAACTTTACATTTAAAGGGATACTAAACCCAATTTTTTTCTTTCAAGATTCATATAGAGCAGCAATTTTAAACAACTTTCTAATTTACTCCTATTATACATTTTCTTCATTCTCCTGCTATCTTTATTTGAAAAATCAGGTATGTAAGCTTAAGCGCTGGCCCATTTTTGTTTCAGAAACTGGGTAGCACTTGCTGATTGGTGGCTACATTTAGTCACCAATCAGCAAGTGCCTCACCAGCCTCTGACCTCACCGCACGTCACATCCCACCAACCGCCCACACCTACGTCACAGCTAACCTACACTTCCGCTGCACTGCCCACCTAACTCCTCTTCACCACCTATACTTACATCACGCCTAACCTACACACTCCAGGAATGCTTAGCTAATTTCCTTGTAACACCTTCACTGACATCATGTCTAACCTACACTCCTCTGGAATGCCCAGCTAACTGCCTACTGTCAAAAAAGAAATCACTATACTAAACTATACTATAAATAATAAACCTCATTATAACTATGAAGCTATATCACTAAAGTTATCATCAATGTTTAAATAATGTGTCACAGAGATTCGCTAAAACACCAGCAGCCAACCGCCAGATGGCTAGCAAAACCTCTCTGCTCTAGCCGGGCTCCTGGAACTTAGCAACTAGAGTGTATAGTAGTGCACTAAGGTTAGGGATTTCACACTCCTCACTAAAAAAACAATCCTTCAATTGTTTTAACAGGTTAAACACTAGCAAAAGAGGTGAAGTGAGGGCGCCAAACAGCTTAAAGGAACAGTCAACACAGTAGATTTGCATAATCAACAAAGGCAAGATAACAAGACAATGCAATAATAGCACTTTGTCTGAACTTCAAATGAGTAGATTTTTTTTCGGACAATTTTAAAAGTTATGTATTTTTCCACTCCCCCTGTACCATGTGACAGCCATCAACCATTCACAAATGCATACACGTACCATGTGACAGCCATCAGCCATTCACAAATGCATACACACTTATTCTTGCACATGCTCAGTAGGAGCTGGTGACTCAAAAAGTTTAAATATAAAAATACTGTGCACATTTTGTTAATGGGAGTAAACTGGAAAGTTGTTTAAAATCGCATGCTCCATCTGAATAATGAAAGTTTCATTTTGATTGAGTGTACCTTTAAGATATCTGAATGATATATATTTTTTTAAGTATGATTTTTATTGAGGTTTTGTAAAAGAACAAAGAAAATCACAAACAGTAAAGGTACACGGTATTGACAGGCTGACACAAGAAAGTAGCTAGACAAAAAGATGAGTCTTGACTTCAAAAATAGTACAAACCACATAGTGAAGAAAACCAAACAGCCAAGCATCAATATTGAGATAATGCACTTATAAATGGAACCTCATTTTTCTATATGGTATCATATACTGTAGTATGCAATAGCTTATTGAAGGTTGGGGGGAATCAGCAGACGAGAGTTGCTCAAAATTGGGGTGGGAAGGAGGGGTTGACTATCTGATTGTTGGTTTAAGTAATGAGGGGGTTAATAAGGTAGTTAATAAAGAGCTCATATTTAAAAGAGCCTGACAACTATGAACTAGATATATAGACTTATAATAACTATAAGATATAATTGGCGAGGATCACCAAAATTGGAGTAAGCTACACTCGGGTCATTTGTTCATCTTTTAGTGTGTAGGTCATGATGATAGATATAACGGTAAGTTAATAAAAGTATAATGACCTATATGGAATATATATATGCCCTTGTCGACTGTAATCTGATAGCTCTCATCAACAAATTAAGTTTCTCAACTTAGTTTTAGTGTAAAGATAAACTGATTTTGTCAGGAGAAATCTGAACATGAGGTATGTGCAAGATTTATGTACAGAGATATGACAAAAAAACCTAGCCGTCTCACACCATTTCAGTCCCACGTCGGGGTTCACTTATGGACTATATATATAAAACCGACTTTAGTGATCTCAATACAGATAGAAGCTAATGAGTGCAGGTATACCTGTAAGTGAGAGACCTATGTTCAGAGAAGCGATTGCTGTCATTCATCTAAACAAAGATGGCTAGGTGCCCAGGAATACATGTATAACAGTCAGATAAAACTATTTCAGTATATTGTCATAACCTCAATACTGTAAAAACTGTAAAACCCCTCTATAGGGCGTATGGGTATCTAAGTACAAGTGTCCTATAGCTGATGTAACTCATCCTCATATAGAGGTTATATGGGAAAGGTTATGGTTACTACACTGCGCTATCCCGGCCGCAGACAACGCAGTGAGACCTAGGTGGTCCCAATATGTACATATAATTTAGACACCATAATGAGATCTGAAATATAAATCCACTGAACACTCTATACATGCAAAGAAGAGTGTTCAGAGTGGTAACAAAAGATACATAATGAAATGTTAATGCAGCTGTTGGAAACAACAACAAAAAACAATACTATCATATGTTCTCTTAATATTAGCCTGTGAAGTATCAGCTGTTACAGGCTGATCTAATCCCCATCATGTCTCCATGAGGTATTGTAATAACAAGAGTTAGTAAGGGGCCTTAGATGGATGCAGGTCAGGTTATACAATACCCCATGTACAATAGCCTAAGTTCTAAGGGTCTCTTATGCAGGGTTATCCAGAAAACAATGAAGGAATATAACTGAATATAAAAAGTGAAAGTAGCTATGTAGAACTAGTAAACAATATAACTAGAGAAGAATAATTTCAAAACAGACACCTATCATGAGTTCTATATACATCTGTCTTGCAATGATATGTCCTGTCGCCAATATGCAAAATTTGGGCATGGGAGATGGTGGAGCATTTAATTTAAAGTTACCCAACACCAGATCTAAATTTCAAGGGTACAGGTGCTGCTGAGTAGCTCTGCCCAAAAGCCGAACTGTCACCTCAAAAGTTGACCCTCCAATTCTGCAGGTAGTTCCGGCTGCAATCAGTGATCCGTATGCGTGTAGCATCCCTTCCTGAATTTTTAACACAAACAGGTTTCCAGACACGCTTGTGGGGTGCCAGGAAGGACCAGCACTAAAGCTCAATTTGTAATCAGAGTCTGGTTCAGGTCACATCAAGTGGAGGGCAGCTGTGTGAAGATTGCTATCGGAGTAAGGTGCTTTCCCATTGAGTAACCAATATCCTTATCTCTCCCATAAGGGAACCGCATCCTCCAGTGTATGAGAAGCCAAAAGAGAGAAGACTACAGGCACCTGGTATGACAGTGCTGTTGCAGCACCTTGTCGAGCAGAGATGGGAGTTGAAAGTATTTGTGTGTGAGCCTGGAGTTCCTCCCGCTCCGCCATTGCCACTGTAGATGCCTCTGTGCAATCAGAGCCGTTTCATATAGGGCTTCAGGATTTCAAATTGGCTTGTCATGCAGTAATCAATTTTCGTAAGGAGGGCTCTTATTTCGTAGTAACAATCCTCCATGATGAGAGATTAGAGCTAAGGATCCTAGGCTGATTACGGTGGCTTGTGGTTGTAAAGGGATATGGCCTGCAAAATGGTGGTTGTTACCACATGGCTTCATGCAGGAGCATATCTTGTCCCCAAATCTCTAGAAATGGTGCATTTCTGGTTCTTGCGGAGCTTGAGGCATATATCTGGGGTCATTATTGTGAAAGAAAAAAGGAGTTTCAGGATTTATCTTTATAAATTAATCCATAAAGTCTTGTCCAAAGGCCAGGAACTGCATAAAAACACGTCTGAATCCTTCCGTAGTTGGCTCCGCCCCCTCTGAATGATATTTAATGAATAAAATATAATAAGCAATTTAGATAGGGATGTCTACCTTAAAAACAATCACCTAATTTACAAGTTGTGCGGTATGTTGCAGTACGGCTATACCACTGAAAAATTGACCTTTGCGCGCAGAATATGCAGGTCTCCCATGCTACAAGTCGCTGCAGTACAGCTATACCGCAAGCTTTTTAGCCTTTAAGCAACTCTCCATTCCGCACTCAAAAAATAGCTTATGAGTGCAGGATTTTCATAGCGCCTGTATTACAAGTTGTGCGGTCCAGCTAAAATGCTTGTGTTATAGTTTATAACGCTGCAAACCATTCCGAGATCTGTGAGCAGTAGTTATGGATTTTGAGAAACAAAAATGTTTCACAAAACTCATAACTAAAATGTTACAAAAGTACACTAACACCCATAAACTACTATTAACCCCTAAACTGCCGACCCCCCACATCGCTGATATTAAAATAAAGTTTTAACCCCTAAACCGCCACTCCTCCACATCGCACAGACAAAACTAAACCTATTAGTGCATAAACCGCCAGCCCCCCCCACATCGCATATCACTAAATGAAACTATTAACCACTAAACCTAATACCATACATTAAAATTACAATATAACTATCTTAAAATAAATAAAAACTTACCTGTGAATTAAAAAAAAAAACTAAGATTAAACTATAAATAAACCTAACATAACTATTTTAAGAAAATAAAATAAAAAAAAAGATAAAAAAAAACTAACACTACGAAAAAATTAAAACAAATTACTAAAAAAAATAATCTCAGATTACAAAAAATAATAAACGAAATTATCCAAAATACTAAAAATTAAACCTAAACTAACAGCCCTATAAAAAAAAAAAAAACAACCCAAAATAAAAACACCCCTAACCTATCAATAAACTACCATTAAAAAGGCCTTTTGTAGTGCATTGCCCTAAGCTAAACAGCTCTTTTACCTAAAATAATTACAAAGTCCCCCATAAAAGTAAATCCCCACCCAACCTATCCCCCAAAATAAAAAAAACCTAAGCTACCCATTGCCCCTAAAGGGGCATTTGTATGGGCATTGCCATTAAAAGGGCATTTAGCTCTTTTTAATAATAAAAATAAAAAAGCCCTAATCTGAAAAAAACAAACCCCAAAAAAAAAAAAAAAAAACACTAACCCCAAAAAATCTACTCACAGTCCCTGAAGTCTGGACATCCATCTTCATCCAGGCGACGAGAAGTCTTCATCCAGGCGGCGACATCTTCCTCCATCGAGGAGGCATCTTCTATCTTCATCCCGGTGGCGCAGAGCTTTGGCGGCGCAGAGCTGACCAGGACTGGTGGTGACATCCAGCGCAGAGCCTCCTCTTCATGTGATCATCCACCACACTGAAGCTTGAATGCAAGGTACCCCTTTTTATTGGGGTACTGTTGCATTCCTATTGGCTTAAAAATTAAAATCAGCCAATGGGATGAGAGCTGCTTAAATTATATTGGCTGTTCAAATCAGCCAATAGAATTTAAGCAGCTCTCATCCTATTGGCTGATTTGGATTTTATGGGCAAAAAAGAGCTGAATGCCTTTTTAAGGGTAAAGCCCATAAAAATGCCCCTTTAGGGGCAATGGGTAGCTTAGTTTTTTTTTTTAGATTTAGGTTTTTTATTTTGGGGGTTTACTTGGGTGGGGGGTTACTTTTAGGGGGGCTTTGTAATTATTTTAGGTAAAAGAGCTGTTTAACTTAGGGCAATGCTCTATAAAATACCCTTTTAAGGGCTATTGGTAGTTTATTGATAGGTTAGGGTGTGTTTTTATTTTAGGTGACTTTTTTGTTTTTTTATAGAGCTATTAGATTAGGTTTAATTTTTATTATTTTGGATAATTTCATTTATTATTTTTTGTAATCTTAGTTTTTTTGTATTTTTCGTAATGTTAGTGTTTTGTAACCCGGGTCATATATGATCCAGTGTTGTCTTATATTACACCAAATAGATATGCCTTGACTTTCAATGCATTTCACCCTCAGAAGGGCTTTATTAAGATAAATTAGGCATATGTGTTCAAGACTTTTAAATGCTGCTCCAAAATATCATTGGTCAATTTTTAAATGCCTTTAATAAAGGTGGAAACAACTGCATTTTTTGTCTGATTATTTTTAAGGTGGTATAACTGTGTCCAGCAAGAAACATTAACTTTTTCACATTTCTTTACATATAAAGGAGAAAACATTGTGAACCCACATTATAAAAACTTTACTAACCATACTAAAATGATTTGTTATGCTATATACATGTGGATTACATTTCAATCCCTAATAATGAGGATACCTAGGTATCTAATTGTAAAGTTATAGATTATATTTTTGGGGGCATAATTATTAAAAAAGAAATGGTGATAAATCCAACTCTGAGTTAAGGCCCTTTGGGAAAAAAATATCAAACTTATAAATAAGTTCTGCTTATTAAAAGGGGTATTGATCGAGAATGGTGCAAGGGATCAAGTCGGCCTTTTAGTATACTGCCGGAAATTTGATTGAGGCATCTAGGGATACCACTTGTTTGGGGTTGCTATCTTCTGGGAGAATGGGAGATAGTTCAAATCTGGTCCCCCATTCCTCCCAGAAGGTAGCACCCCCAAACAAGTGGTATTAGATGGCAGCAATATTCAAGGGATTGTTTACTATACGTCACCAATAAGGTTGGCAATCCTGCGTGTTTAACTCAGCATTGCCAACCAAAGCCATGTACAGTAAACACCTCTCAGCGATGCCGCTATGTTGAGAGCTTGGAATACTCCCACAGCCTCGCTCTACATAGCGGCGGATTCCTTCAAATAGATTGTTGCCTCGTAGCACTTTCGATCATTGAGCCTAAGAGAGAGGGGTAGAACAGGAAAATGCAGTGAACTTCAAAGGTGGAAAAGGAGAGTGATGGGAGGGTAGGCAGGTACTGATAGGTGCAGGAGAGGGGAGAGCCAAATCTTAACACTGACACCGTGTCTATTACCTGGCCACTTTAAAAATCTAAATATGCTAAAAACGAAACACTTTATTGAACAAAAATGCAGACAGAAAAGAAAAAAAAAGACTATTAATTGGGGATGTCAGAGATGGGTAACATCACAACCACCTCTTAATTCATAGTACCTCATTTAAACGTCAGACAAATAAATGAAAAGCAATTGGGCCATGTGAACAGGGGAGAGGGATACAAAAAGTGCGGCCGTAGTGTATAGGGTTAATGAGGATCAGTAGACATACATTAATATTCAGACAGACATTCTATGCGCTCAAAGGCAACCTCCTGCCTGCTTACTGCTTTGATTTAACAAAGTCAGTCGATTGCTATCTCAATCCCTATATTTCATGTATCATGCACACATATGTAACACTCATATTTGGAACTTCAAATACTTATTTACTTTCTCTTAATGGAACAGCAAATATAATCAGAAATGCTTGTTCACAATGCCTCACACGGAGACTATGCAATACCAATAAGAGACTAAATACTGATACGTAATGTCTCACATACAGAGACTATTCAGTGTCAACAAAGTCTATGTTGCTATATTGCTAGAAATATCAATTTAAATTATGCAAAGTTACTATGTTTCAATAGCGGTATATACCAAAGTGGATAAGCCGCTCTTAGACCACACCAAACAACTCCACCCTGGCCATGCCCACCAACGCATTTCCATTACTAATACATGACTTTGTCAGGACATAGGGCCGGCCCAGCGCAGATCTCCACATTTTATACCCATCTGTTGCCCTGGTAAAAGCAAAAAGATTGCGGAAGTGTTAACCGCATAGCGGATATCGATACTCCAGTGGGGTGTAAATCATAGAACGTCACAAGTAGGACAATGTCTTGATTATATTTGAAAGAAATCTGTTCTTCCATCTTTATGTTTTAATGGTGTGCCACAAAAACAATTACATCTAAGTAGCAAATAAAGCACTTTGGTCATGCGTAATACGATATCCTTTATTAATCCAAAATGTTGAATGCAATTGTTTAAATATTAGAAGGATGAGGCAGCCATAGAAAATGTCTATTCGATATAGGTAAAGTAATCCAAATGGACAATAATACATAAAAGGGATATATAGATATACATATAATAGCTACAGTATATAATAGGACATTAACCTTATATTGAACTTAACACGTGTAATGGGATTTGGTATTATGCACTGATTATATATTCCCACTTGTGTATCAAATCAGTCCTGAGACATACTATTTCATCCCAGATGAAATTAATGCTTATTTCTATTGAATAACATTTTCTACATCATAGAATCAATGGCCTCTATTTATCAAGCCATCAACCGCAAATACGCTGGAATTCCGCAGCGTATTTGTGATGAGCCTGATTCGCCTTAGTTATCAAACCCTACAGACAGGCAAAAGTAGAATTTAGTGACGTAACATACAATCTGTCGGACTCAGTCCGACACAGATCGATGCTTACGTCACTACAGATGTTCCGAATGCAAGTTCGGCACAATCTGACTACTTTTGCTAGTTATCAAAAGTCTACAAGGTACGCTCGGCACTATTCCGGCCCAGCGTACCTGGTTTTCAATGGAATCAATGGGAGTCTGAAAGCAGCGAAAGCTCATGTTCGCTGCTTCCCGATATCCCATTGGTTCCTATGGCAATGTATACACCTAACACCCTAAAATGTACCCCGAGTCTAAAAACCCCTAATCTGCCCCCCCCCCCTACACCGCCGCCACCTACATTATACTTATTAACCCCTAAACCGCCCCTCACGGAACCCGCCGCAACTAAAGTGTTTAACCCCTAAACAGCCACTCCTGGAGCCCACCGCCACCTACATTATACTTATTAACCCCTAATCTGCCGCCCCCTACACCGCCGCCACCTACATTATATTTATTAACCCCTAATCTGCCCCCCTACACCACCACCACCTACCTACTTTTATTATCCCCTAATCTGCCACCCCCCAACGTTGCCGCCACTATATTAAATTTATTAACCCCTAAACCTATGTCTAACTCTAAACCTAACACCCCCTAACTTAAATATTATTTAAATAAATATAAATAAAATAACTATCATTAACTAAATTATTCCTATTTAAAACTAAATACTTACCTATAAAATAAACCCTAAGATAGCTACAATATAACTAATAGTTACATTGTAGCTATCTTAGGGTTTATTTTTATTTTACAGGCAACTTTGTATTTATTTTAACTAGGTACAATAGTTATTAAATAGTTATTAACTATTTAATAACTTCCTAGTTAAAATAAAGACAAATATACCTGTAAAATAAAACCTAACCTAAGTTACAATTACACCTTACACTACACTATAATTAAATTAATTAATTAAACTAAATACAATTAAAAAATTATCTAAAGAACGAATAAAAAACAACTAAATTACAGAAAATAATAAAATAATTAAAAGATTTTTACACTAATTACACCTACTCTAATCCCCCTAATAAAATAAAAAGCCCCCCAAAATAATTAAAAGCCCTACCCTACACTAAATTACAAATATCCCTTAAAATGCCTTTTGCGGGGCATTGCCCCAAAGTAATCAGCTCTTTTATCTGTAAAAAAAGAAATACAACCCCCAACATTAAAACCCACCACCCACTCAACCAACCCTACTCTAAAACCCACCCAATCCCCCCTTAAAAAAACTAATACTAACCCCTTGAAGATCACCCCACCTTGAGAAGTCTTCACCCAACCAGGCCAAAGTCCTCAACGAATCCGGCAGAAGTGGTCCTCCAGACGGGCAGAAGTCTTCATCCAGGCAGCATCTTCTATCTTCATCCATCCGGCGCGGAGCGGGTCCATCTTCAAAACATCCGACGCGGAGCATCCTCTTCGTCTGCCGGATTCGTTGAGGACTTCAGCCCGGTTGGGTGAAGACTTCTCAAGGTAGAGTGATCTTCAAGGGGTTAGTGTTAGTTTTTTTTAAGGGGGAAATGGGTGGGTTTTAGAGTAGGATTGGTTGTGTGGGTGCTGGGTTTTAATGTTGGGGGGGTTTTATTTCCTTTTTTACAGTTAAAAGAGCTGATTACTTTGAAGCAATGCCCCTCAAAAGGCCCTTTTAAGGGCTATTTGAAATTTAGTGTAGGGTAGGGCTTTTTATTATTTTGGGGGGCTTTTTTATTTTATTAGGGGGATAAGATTAGGTGTAATTAGTTTAAAAATCTTGTAATTATTTTATTATTTTCTGTAATTTAGTGTTTGTTTGCTTTTGTACTTTAGATATTTTTTTTTAATTGTATTTAATTGTATTTAATTTAGGTAATTAATTTAATTATAGTGTAGTGAAAGGTGTAATTGTAACTTAGGTTAGGTTTTATTTTACAGGTATATTTGTATTTATTTTAACTAGGAAGTTATTAAATAGGTAATAACTATTTAATAACTATTCTACCTAGTTAAAATAAATACAAACTTGCCTGTAAAATAAATATAAACCCTAAGATTGCTACAATGTAACTATTAGGGGTTAATAATTGTATTTAGTTGTGGTGGACTCCGTGAGGGGCGGGTTAGGGGTTAATAATTGTATTTAGTTGCAGTGGGCTCCGTGACCGGCGGGTTAGGGGTTAATAATTGTATTTAGTTGCGTTGGGCTCCGTGAGCGGTGGTTTAGGGGTTAATACATTTATTAGAGTTGCGGTGGGTTCCGGAAGCAGCGGTTTAGGGGTTAAACACTTTATTTAGTTGTGGTGGGGTCCGTGAGTTTAGTTAGGGTTAATACATTTATTAGAGTTGCGGTGGGCTCCGGGAGCGGCGTTATAGGGGGTGAACAGTTTAGTATAGTGTTGGTGTTTAGTGACAGGGTACCAAGAAAGCTGTAAAAAAGCCGAAGAGTAGCGAGATCGATGACTGTTAGTTAACAACAGTCCGCTGCTCATCGCCCCGTACTTGGTGCGCAGCTCTTTGACAGCTTTTTTTGGTAACTTTGGAGAACGTATTCAGGTCCGCGGCAGCGATGTTAGGTGATCTTAGGCGAGCGCATTGGTGCCGTCGAATGCAGGTAAGTTGACGGCTTGATAGAGACCAATATGTCAATTCATTCACATACATTTAATTCACACAAACACATATGAGTATCATAATTTATGCATTAGACTGGGGTATAGCTTGTTTGAATATATGCATTTATTATACCAGAGCCATGTAGTGAGAGGGTTAATATCTATTTCATATTATAGTTATGTCCCTTATAAGGATTATGCTATATGGATTTATAGTAAACTTTTATAGGAGATGGCTTCATTTAAGCCTTTGGGTGCAGATGATTGCAATTCATGGATCTATCTGCATTCCTTTTGTAGAAGCATTTTTGTTATATTGCCCCTTCTCCCTTTTAGTTTCAGTTGTTCAATGGCAAAAAATGAGATGTCATATTTGTGCCCTCGGTGTACTGTGTTCATATGTTGGGCTACAGGTACATTACGATTCCATTTAATGTCACCTATATGTTCCAGTACTCTAGTGCCTAGTTCTCTAGAGGTTTCACCTACATAAATGAGGGGACACTTGCAGATTGCAACATAAATCACTCTTCGTGACCTGCAGTTCAGAAAGTGAGATTTCATACTTCTTAGTTGTTTTCGGGAGTATGACATTTTTTGTAGAGGCCAAATTTTTGCATGCCTGACAGCATCCACATTTAAAGAAACCTTTTGTTTCTTTCAACCATGTTCTTGGTTTTACTTGTGAAAAGTGACTATTAGTTAAAATATCTTTCAAGCTTTTGGATCTTCTATGTGCTATTATTGGTTTGTCAGTGACAACCTCCTTGATTTCATCATCCTCCTGAAGCACATGCCAAAGTTTCCTACAATGGGACAGCTACCACCCAAAGAGTCAAAGGATGGGTATCCCATTTGGACAATACTTACGTGCCAGACGAAACTGCAGCTCAGAAACTGATGTCAAACTTGAGGCAAATGAACTAAGGCATAGATTTAAAGACAGATGCTACCCAAGTAGATGCTTGAATAAAGTGTATCAAAGAGCCAAGGCTCTAGAGAGATCTACACTACTGTTGGGCAAAGCCAATTAACATAATGAAGCCTGACCAACAACAAACTATCAGAATCCTAGGAACCTTTGATGGCAAGAACAATATCATTCATAACATCTTTCAAAGACATTGGCATGTGCTTCAGGAGGATGATGAACTCAAGGAGGTTGTCACTGACAAACCCATAATAACACATTTTTTTGCCATTGAACAACTGAAACTAAAAGGGAGAAGGGGCAATATGACAAAAATGCTTCTACAAAAGGAATGCAGATGGATCCATGAATTGCAATCTGCTGCACCCAAAGGCTTAAATGAAGTAATCTCCTATAAAAGTTTCTTATAAATCCATATAACATAGTCCTTATAAGGGACATAAACTATAATATGAAATAGACATTAACCCTTTCAGTACATGGCTCTGGTATAATTAATGCATATATTCGAACAAGCTATACCCCCAGACTAATGCATAAATTATGATACTCATATGTGTTTGTGTGAATTAAACATATGTGAATGAATTGACATATTGATTATATGACCTAGAAAATGTTATTCAATAGAAATAAGCATTAATTTAATCTGGGATAAAATAGTATGTCTCAGCAAGTGAAAATATATAATCACTGCATAATACCAAATTACATTAAGAGTGTTAAGTTCAATATAAGGTTAATGTCCTATTATATAGCTATTATATGTACAGTGGGGCAAAAAAGTATTTAGTCAGCCACCAATTGTGCAAGTTCTCCCACTTAAGAAGATGAGAGAGGCCTGTAATTTTCATCATAGATATACCTTGACTATAAGAGACAAAATCACATTGTCTGATTTGGAAAGAATTTATTTGCAAATTATGGTGGAAAATAAGTATTTGGTCAATATCAAAAGTTTTTCTCAATACTTTGTTATATATCCTTTGTTGGCAAACATTTTCTGTAAGTCTTCACAAGGTTGTCACACACTGTTGCTGGTATGGTGGCCCATTCCTGCATGCAGATCTCCTCTAGAGCAGTGATGTTTTGGGGCTGTCGCTGGGCAACACGGATTTTCAACTCCCTCCAAAGGTTTTCTATGGTGTTGAGATCTGGAGACTGGCTAGTCCACTCCAGGACCTTGAAATGCTTCTTACGAAGCCACTCCTTCATTGCCCGGGCGGTGTGTTTGGGATCATTGTCATGCTGAAAGACCCAGCCATGTTTCATCTTGCCCTTGCTGATGGAAGGAGTTTTGCACTCAAAAGCTCACGATACATGGCCCCATTCATTCTTTCATGTTCATGGATCAGTTGTCCTGTTCCCTTTGCAGAGAAACAGCCCCAAAGCATTATGTTGCCACCCCCATGCTTCACAGTAGGTATGGTGTTCTTTGGTTGCAACTCAGCATTCTCTCTCCTCCAAACACGACGAGTTGTGTTTCTACCAAACAGTTCTACTTTGGTTTCATCTGACCATATGACATTCTCCCAAACCGCTTCTGGATCATCCAAATGCTCTCTAGCATACTTCAAATGGGCCCGGACATGTACTGGCTTAAGCAGGGAGACACGTCTGGCACTGCAGGATCTGAGTCCCTGGGATGTTTGCTCACCGTTCTTGTGATCATTTTGACCCCACAGGGTGAGATCTTGCGGGGAGCCCCAGATCGAAGGAGATTATCAGTGGTCTTGTATGTCTTCCATTTTCTAATTATTGCTCCAACAGTTGATTTCTTCACACCAAGCTGCTTGCCTATTGCAGATTCAGTTTTCCCAGCATGGTGCAGGTCTACAATTTTGTTTCTGGTGTCCTTCGACAGCTCTTTTGTCTTCACCATAGTGGAGTTTGGAGTGTGACTGTTTGAGGTTGTGGACAGGTGTCTTTTATACTGATAACAAGTTCAAACAGGTGCCATTAATACAGGTAATGAGTGGAGGACAGAGGAGCCTCTTAAAGAAGAAGATACAGGTCCGTGAGAGCCAGAAATCTTGCTTGTTTGTAGGTGACCAAATACTTATTTTCCACCATAATATGCAAATAAATTCATTCCAAATCAGACAATGTGATTGTCTGGATTTGTTTCCACATTTTGTCTCTAATAGTTGAGGTATACCTATGATGAAAATTACAGGCCTCTCTCATCTTCTTAAGTGGGAGAACTTGCACAATTGGTGGCTGACTAAATACTTTTTTGCCCCACTGTATATCTATATATCCCTTTTAAGTATTATTGTCCCTTTGGGTTACTTTACCTATATTGAATAGACAGTTACTATGGCTACCTCATCCTTCTAATATTAAAACAATTGCATTCAACATTTTGGATTAATGATGGATATCGTATTACGCAAGACCAAAGTGCTTTATTTGCTACCTAGATGTAATTGTTTTTGTGGCACACCATTAAAACATAAAGATGGAAAAACTTATTTCTTTCAAATATAATCGAGACATTGTCCCACTTGTGACATTCTATGATTTACAATCCCACTGGAGTATCGATATCTGCTATGAGGTTAACACTTCCGCAATATTTTTGTTGTTACCAGGGCAACAGATGGGTATAAACAGTGGAGATCTATGCTGGGCTGGCCCTATGTATATATACACTATGGCCACACTTTTTCTATCCCTCTCCCCTGTTCACATGGCCCAATTGCTTTAAATTTATTTGTCCAACGTTTAAATGGGGTACTATAAATTAAGAGGTGGTTGTGATGTTTACCCATCTCTGACATCCCAATTAATAGTTTTTTTTCTTGTCTGTCCACATATTTGTTCAATACAGTGTTTAGTTTTTAACATATTTAGATTCAATATAGTGTTCAATTCAACACTTGGCTTAAATGCCACAAATCCCCTAATTGTCCCCTAATCTTTTTCCACTTTAAAAATCTGCTTGACTCATTTATGACAAACACAATTACAAAAGTTTAAATTATAAAAGCTTAAAGGGACATGAAACCGAAAAGTTTTATTTCATGTTTCAGATAGAGAATACAGTTTTTAACATTTCGATTTACTTCTATTATCCAATTTGCATCAGTCTTTAGCTATCCTTTGTTGAAGAAATATTAATTCACATTGGTGAGACAAGTAAATTGGAAAGTTGATGATAGATAGATAGATAGATAGATATGAGAGAGAGAGAGACAGAGAGAGAGAGAGAGACAGAGAGAGACAGAGAGAGTCACAGAGACAGAGAGACAGAGCGACAGAGACCGAGAGACAGAGACCGAGAGACAGAGACAGAGAGACAGAGAGACAGAGAGTCAGAAACAGAGAGAGAGAGACAGAGAGAGACTGACTATCTGGTTCTGTGCAGGCAGCACGACATAGTACATTATAGGCAGCAGGGAAGAGAATAACAGCTTTGCAGTGTAGGCTGCCAATACCTAGCTGTCCCATAGCTGCGGATACAATAGACGATTCAGATGATAAGTATACCATGAGATTCGGTGTCTTACATGGGGGAGTAGTCAAGGTCTGTGCAGACGTGGAGAGAGCTTCCATAGAGGATACCAAGGCATACTTGCATCAGAAATGTCTTTTGTATTCGCAGAGATCCATATGAATCCCCAATATCGTAAGATAAAGATGATCCGCTGATGTTGTGGTGTCAATTAAATCCTTTTGGGACTTATAATAACTGTTTATAAGGTGGTTTTGTGATTTGGAAAATGCCCTAAGTCCAGGGAGACTTGAGTATGAGTGTGTGTTTTTATATAATATATAATTTTTAACTGGTATTTGTCTAAAAATATTTTTTAACAGTATCAAACTTTAATGACTATGCTTTTGTAGCGCCCTCTATTCCATTGTAATTGTTATACAAATAGAACAAAATATTTAACATTACATGCTCTATCTGAATCATAAAAATTGGGTTAATGTGCCTTTAAAAACATTATAGAATAAACTAATTAAAATTAAAAAAACTCCTACTACAAAGCTGCCCTCTCTAACATAATCGCAAAAGAAATATCAGCCAATAGAATGGATGAGCCAATCGGATTGAACTTGAATCTGATTGGCTGATTCAATCAGCCAATCATATTTTTCCTACCTTAATTCCGATTGGCTGATAGAATCCTATCAGCCAATCGGAATTGAAGGGACGCCATCTTGGATGACGTCCCTTAAAGGAGCCTTCATTCGTCGGTAGTCCGTCGGTAAAGAAGGATGTTCCGCGTCGGCGGGATGAAGATTCAAGACCCGGCTTGGAAGATGACATCGCCCGGATAGAAGACTTCTTCAGCGCCTCTTGGAAGATGACATCGCCAGGATGGAAGACTTTTTCAGCGCCGCTTGGAGGATCACTTCATCGGATGGAAGATTTCTTCAGCGCCGCTTGGAGGATCACTTCTGCCGGTCCGGGTCTCCTCTTCAGTTCCATCGGTGGCTCGGCTGAGTGAAGACGACTAAAGGTAGGATGATCTTCAGGGGATTAGTGTTTATTTTAAGGGGGGTTTGGGTTAGATTAGGGGTATGTGGGTGGTGGGTTTTAATGTTGGGGGGGGGGTTGTATTTTTCTTTTGCAGGCAAAAGAGCTGAATTCTTTGGGGCATGCCCCACAAATGGCCCTTTTAAGGGCTGGTAAGGTAAAAGAGCTTTGAACTTTTTTAATTTAGAATAGGGTAGGGCATTTTTTTATTTTGGGGGTTTGTTATTTTATTAGGGGGCTTAGATTAGGTGTAAGTAGCTTAAAATTGTTGTAATATTTTTAAAATGTTTGTAACCTATTTTTTTTATTTTTTGTAACTTAGCTTTTTTTATTTTTTGTACTTTAGTTATGTTTATGTAATTGTATTTAATTGTAGTTATTTGTAGGTAATTTATTTAATTTATTTAATGATAGTGTAGTGTTAGGTTTAATTGTAACTTAGGTTAGGATTTATTTTACAGGTAATTTTGTATTTCTTTTAGCTAGGTAGTTATTAAATAGTTAATAACTATTTAATAACTATTCTAACTAGCTAAAATAAATACAAAGTTACCTGTAAAATAAAAATAAATCCTAAGATAGCTACAATATAATTATTATTTATATTGTAGCTATCTTAGGGTTTATTTTACAGGTAAGTATTTAGTTTTAAATAGGAATAATTTATTAAAGTATAGTGTAGTGTTAGGTGTAATTGTAACTTAGGTTAGTTTTTATTTTACAGGTAAATTTCTCTTTATTTTAGCTAGGTAGCTATTAAATAGTTAATAAATATTTAATAGCTATTGTACCTAGTTAAAATAAATTGAAATTTGCCTGTAAAATAAAAATAAATCCTAAGATAGCTACAATATAATTATTATTTATATTGTAGCTATATTAGGGTTTATTTTAAAGGTAAGTATTTAGTTTTAAATAGAATTAATTTAGTTCATAATAGAAATATTATTTAGATTTATTTAATTAATATTTAAGTTAGGGGGGTGTTAGGGTTAGTGTTAGACTTAGGTTTATGGGTTAATAAATTTATTACAGTGGCGGCGGTGTAGTGGGGGGCAGGATAGGGGTTAATAACTTTATTAAAGAGGGCGACGGTGTAGGGGGGGCAGGATAGGGGTTAATAGGTATAATGAAGGTGGCAGCGGTGTCCGGGAGAGGCGGTTTAGGGGTTAATACATTTATCAGAGTTGCGGCAGGGTCTAGGAGCGGCGGTTTAGGGGTTAATACATTTATCAGAGTTGCGGCAGGGTCTAGGAGCGGCGGTTTAGGGGTTAATAACTTTATTTAGTTGCGGGGGGCTCCGGGGGGCGCCGGTATAGGGGGTAGAACAGTGTAGTTAGTGTGAGTGCTTAGTGACAGGCTAGCAATAAAGCTGGGAAAAAGCCGAAGAGCAGCGAGATCGGATGAGTGATAACTCTCACAGTCCGCTGCTCATCGCCCCGCGGCTTTTTGACAGCTTTATTTGATAACTTAGGCGAAATTTTTCATGTCCGCGGCGGCGATGTGAGGCGAGCTTAGGCGTGCGTATTGGGCCGGCGAAGGCAGGAAAGTTGACACGTTGATAACTACCCCCCAGTGTGTGTGTGTATGTTAGAGAGAGTGTCTTTGTGTTTGTGTTTATGTATGTGTATGTGAGTAAGACAGTGTGTGTGAATGTAAGTGAATAAGAGAGATAGACAGTGTTTGTGTGCATCTGTGTGTGTAAGAGAGAGTTTCTTTGTGTGAGTGTGTAAAAGAGAGAGTTTGTGTGTCTGTAAGTGAGTGTGTGTGTGTATGTGTAAGAGAGAGAGAGTGTGTGTTCATGTGTAAGAAAGAAAGTGTGTGTATAACAGAGTGATTGTGTGTTTCCCTGTGTGTGTGTGTGAATGTGTGTGTGAGTAAGAGAGAGACAGTGAGTGTGTGTAAGTCTTTGTAAAAGTGTGTAAAAGAGTGTGCGAGTGTGTGTGTGAGTGTGTCAGAGAGGGCACCATGTACTAAGCAGCGAAAGCTGCTCTGAAGCCCTTGTGGGGGAGGTTTGCATATGCAAACCTGCTTCCCGCAATGTAAGAAGCAGCGGAAATCACAGAGAGCTTGCTAGCTCTCTGTGATTGACAGTCTCTTCTCTCACTTAATTGCTTGTGCGAGAGAAGGTGCAAACTTTTCATGCTCTCTTGAATGTATAATGATACATATGGGCAGAGGATCCTGTTCGTCTGCTGCCCGTGTGTGGCGAAAGGCAAGTGGAAAACTTAGAGTTGAGAAGCTTGTCCGCTCACTGCTTAGTACATGGGGGCCAGGGTGTCTTTGTGTGAGTTTATAAAAGAGAGTGTGTGTGTGTGTGTGTGTGTGTGTGTGTGGGAGAGAGCATATTTGTGTGAGTTTATAAAAGAGAGAGTGTGTGTGTGTGTGTGTGTGTGGGAGAGAGAGTGTCTTTGTGTGAGTGTGTAAAAGATAATGTGTGTGTTTGTGTGGGTGAGAGTGTATTTGTGTGAGTGTATAAAAGAGAGTGTGTGTGTGTGTGTGTGGGAGAGAGAGTGTCTTTGTGTGAGTGTGTAAAAGATAATGTGTGTGTTTGTGTGGGTAAGAGTGTATTTGTGTGAGTGTATAAAAGAGAGTGTGTGTGTGTGTGGTTGTGAGAGAGTGTCTTTGTGTGAGTGTATAAAAGAGAGAGTGTGTGTGTGTGTGGGTGAGAGAGAGTGTCTTTGTGTAAGTGTATAAAAGAGAGTGTGTGGGTGAGAGAGAGTGTCTTTGTGTGAGTGTATAAAAGAGAGTGTGTGTGTGTGTGTGTGTGTGTGTGTGGGTGAGAGAAAGTGTCTTTGTGTGAGTGTATAAAAGAGAGTGTGTGTGGGTGAGAGAGAGTGTCTTTGTGTGAGTGCATAAAATAGAGTGTGTGTGTGTGGGTGAGAGAGAGTGTCTTTGTGTGAGTGTATAAAAGAGTGTGCATATGTGGGTGAGAGAGAGTGTCTTTGTGTGAGTGTATAAAAGAGAGTGTGTGTGTGTGTGGGTGAGAGAGAGTGTCTTTGTTTGAGTGTCTTTGTGTGAGTGTATAAAAGAGTGAGAGAGAGTGAGAGAGAGAGTGAGAGAGAGAGAGTGAGAGAGACTTTGTGTGAGTGTATAAAAGAGTAAGAGGCCTTTTTTTTATCAAGCCATCAACCGCAAATGCGCCGGAATTTCGCAGCGTAATTGTGGCGAGATTGATTCAACATATTTATCAAAGCCTATAGACCGGCAAAAGTTGAAATTGGTGACGTAACATACGATCCGCCGGTCTCAGTCCGACGCAGATCGATGCTTACGTCCTTACAGATGTTCCGAATACAAATTCGGCACTATCTCACAACTTTTGCAAGTTATCAAACTTCTAACCGGTACGCTCGCCACTATTCCGGCCCAGCGTACCTGCTTTTCAATCCGCCACCCTGGAGGCCGCGGATGCCTTAGGAATCAATGGGAGTCTGAAAGCAGCAAAAGCTTATGTTCAGTGCTGCCTGATATTCCATTGATTTCTATGCTAGAAAACCAGTAAAGTTTACACCTAACACCCTAACATAAGCCCCAAGTCTAAACCCAACATCTGCCACCCGACATCGCCGCCACTAAATAAAGTTATTAACCCCTATCCCGCCGCTCCCGGAGCCCACCGCCACTAAATAAAGTTATTAACCCCTATCCCGCCTCACCGACATCGCCGCCACTAAATAAAGTTATTAACCCCTATCCCGCCGCTCCCAGAGCCCACTGCCACTAAATAAAGTTATTAACCCCTATCCCGCCGCTCCCGGAGCCCATTGCCACTAAATAAAGTTATTAAACCCTATCCCGCCACTCCTGTACCCCTCCGCAACTAAATACATGTATTAACCCCTAAGCCCCTGTCCTCCCACATCACTACTACTAACTAAACCTATTAACCCCTAAACCGCCAGCCCCCCACATCGCCATAAACTAAATTAACCTATTAACCCCTAAACCTAACAACCCGCTAACTTTACATTAAATATTACCTCATCTTATAATAAATTTAAACTTACCTTTAGAATTAAAATAAACTATATTAAACTATTAATTAACCTACCCTAACGATTATACTAAAACTACATTAAACTATTCATTAACCTACCCTGTTATACTAAAACTACATTAAACTATTCATTAACCTACCCTGTTATACAAAAATTACATTAAACTAACAATTAAATTAACTATATTACATATTTAAAAACCTAACCCTACTCAAGTTATTTAAATCTACAATTAAAAATTACTAAGTTACAAAAAAATAACAACTAAGTTACACAAAATAAAAAACACTGTTAAAAAAAAAATAAGTTAAATAAATTACACAAAATAAAAAATAAATTATCAAATATTTGAACTAATTACACCTAATCTAATAGCCCTATGAAAATAAAATAAAAAACCCTAGCCTACAGTAAACTACCAATGGCCATTAAAAGGGTCTTTTGCGGGGCATTGCCCCAAAGAAATCAGCTCTTTTACCTGTAAATAAAAATACAAATCAACCCGCCAACAGTAAAACCCACCACCCATACAAACAAACCCCCCAAATAAAAACCTCTAAGCTCCCCATTGCCCTGAAAAGGGCATTTGGATGGGCATTGCCCTTAAAAGGGCATTTAGCTCTTTTTCAGCCCAAACCCCTAATCTAAAATTAAAACCCACCCAATAAACCCTTAAAAAAAAAACTAACACTAACCCCTGAAGATCCACTTACAGTTTTTGAAGACCCGACATCCATCCTCAACGAAGCGGCAGATGTCCTCAGCGAAGCCGGCAGAAGTCTACATCCAAGCGGGCCAAAGTCTTCATCCAAGCCAGCAGAAGTCTTCATCCAGACGGCATCTTCTATCTTCATCCAGCTGACGCGGAGCGGCTCCATCTTCAAGACATCCAGCACGGAGCATCCTCTTCTTGCGACGTCTTCTGAACAATGAAGTTTCCCTTTAAATGACATCATCCAAGGTGGCGTCCCTTACATTCCGAATGGCTGATAGAATTCTATCAGCCAATAGGAATTAAGGTGGAAAAAAATCCTATTGGCTGTTGCAATCACCAATAGGATTGAGCTTTCATCCTATTGGCTGATCCAGTCAGTTTATAGGATTGAGTTTGCATTCTATTGGCTGATTGGAATAGGCAATAGAATGCAAGCTCAGTCCTATTGGCTGATTGCAACAGCCAATAGGATTTTTTCCACCTTAATTCCTATTGGCTGATAGAATTCTATTAGCCAATCGGAATGTAAGGGACGCCATCTTGGATGACGTCATTTAAAGGGAAACTTGATTGTTCAGAAGACGTCGGAAGAAGAGGATGCTCTGCGCCGGATGTCTTGAAGATGGAGCTGCTCCGCCCCGGATGGATGAAAATAGAACATGCCGTCTAGATGAAGACTTCTGCCGGCTTGGATGAAGACTTCGGCCCGCTTGGATAAAAACTTCTGCCGGATTTGCTGAGGACTTCTGCCGCTTCGTTGAGGATGGATGTCGGGTCTTCAAAAACTGTAAGTGGATCTTCGGGGGGTTAGTGTTAGGTTTTTTAAGGGTTTATTGCGTGGGTTTTAATTTTAGATTTAGGGGTTTGGGCTGAAAAAAAGCTAAATGACCTTTTAAGGGCAATGCCCATCCAAATGTCCTTTTCAGGGCAATGGGGAGCTTAGGTTTTTTAAATAGGTTTTTATTTGGGGGTTTGGTTGTGTGGCTGGTGGGTTTTACTGTTAGCGGGGTTGATTTGTATTTTATTTACAGGTAAAAGAGCTGATTTCTTTGGGGCAATGCCCCGCAAAAGGCCCTTTTAAGGGACATTGGTAGTTTATAGTAAGCTAGTTTTTTTGTTTTTTTTTCATAGGGCTATTAGATTAGGAGTAATTAGTTTAAATATTTGATACATTTTTTTTATTTTGTGTAATTTAGTTTTTATTTTTTTTTTGTAACTTAGTAATTTTTATTAGTAGATTTAAATAATTTGAGTAGGGTTAGGGTTTTAAATATGTAATATAGTTAGTGATGTCGCGAATAGTTCGCCGGCGAATAGATCCTGGCGAACATAGCTTGTTCGCCGCAGCGGGCGAACATATGCGATGTTCGATCAGCCCCCTATTCTTCATCATTGAGTCAAACTTTGACCCTGTACCTCACAGTCAGCAGACACATTCCAGCCAATCAGCAGCAGACCCTCCCTCCTAGACCCTCCTACCTCCGGGACAGCATCCATTTTCGATTCATTTGGAAGCTGCATTCTTAGTGAGAGGAGGGACAGTGTAGCTGCTGCTGATTTAATAGGGAAATCGATAGCTAGGCTAGTGTATTCAGTGTCCACTACAGTCCTGAAGGACTCATCTGATCTCTGCTGTAAGGACAGCACCCAAAAGCCCTTTTTAGGGCTAGAACATCAGTCTGCTTTTTTTTTTTTTTCCTGTGTAATCTAATTGCAGTTGCCTGCCTGCCAGCGTGTGTGTCAGGCTCACAGCGTATACTCTGCCCACTTGCCCAGTGCCACCACTCATATCTGGTGTAACAGTAGTGGTACATTTAAAAAAAAAAAAACATTTTTTGACTGGTGTTAAATAATTACAGTCAGTTTCCTTCACACCGTGTGCGTTTTAGTGCCTGCCTGCCAGGGCAAAGTGTCACCCCCAGTGCAACTCATATCTGGTGTAACAGTAGTGTACATTTAAAAAAACAACAGTTTTTTGACTGTGTTAAATAATTGCAGTCAGTTTCCTTCACACGTGTGCGTTTCAGTGCCTGCCTGCAAGGGCACAGTGTCACCCCAGTGCAAACTCATATCTGGTGTAACAGTAGTGTACATTTAAAAAAAAAAACACTTTTTTGACTGTGTTAAATAATAGCAGTCAGTTTCCTTCACACGTGTGCGTTTCAGTGCCTGCCTACCAGAGCACAGTGTCACCCCAGTGCAACTCATATCTGGTGTAACAGTAGTGTATATTTAAAAAAAAAAAACACTTTTTTGACTGTGTTAAATAATAGCAGTCAGTTTCCTTCACACGTGTGCGTTTCAGTGGCCTGCCAGGGCACAGTGTCCACCCCAGTGCAACTCATATCTGGTGTAACAGTAGTGTACATTTAAAAAAAACAACACTTTTTTGACTGTGAAATAATAGCAGGTCAGTTTCCTTCACACGTGTGCGTTTCAGCAGGCCTGCCTGCCTGCCAGGGCACAGTGTCACCCCAGTGCAACTCATATGTGGTGTAACAGTAGTGTACATTTAAAAAAACAACAACACTTTTTTTGACTGTGAAATAATAGCAGTCAGTTTCCTTCATCACGGTGTGCGTTTCAGGGCCTGCCTGCCAGGGCACAGTGTTACACCAGTGCAACTCATATCTGGTGTAACAGTAGTGTACATTTAAAAAAAAAAAACACTTTTTTGACTGTGAAATAATAGCAGTCAGTTTCCTTCACACTTGTGCGTTTCAGTGCCTGCCAGGGCACAGTGGTCCCACCAGGGCAACTCATATCTGGTGTAACAGTAGGTGTACATTTAAAAAAACAACACTTTTTTGACTGTGAAATAATAGCAGTCAGTTTCCTTCACACGTGTGCATTTCAGTGCCTGCCTGCCAGGGCACAGTGTCACACCAGTGCAACTCATATCTGGTGTAACAGTAGTGTACATTTAAAAAAAAAAAACACTTTTTTCACTGTGTTAAATAATAGCAGTCAGTTTTCCTTCACACGTGTGCGTTTCAGTGCCTGCCAGGGCACAGTGTCACCCCAGTGCAACTCATATCTGGTGTAACAGTAGTGTACATTTAAAAAAAACAACACTTTTTTGACTGTAAAATAATAGCAGTCAGTTTCCTTCACACGTGTGCGTTTCAGGGCCTGCCTGCCTGCCAGGGCACAGTGTCACCCCAGTGCAACTCATATGTGGTGTAACAGTAGTGTACATTTAAAAAACAACAACACTTTTTTGACTGTGAAATAATAGCAGTCAGGTTTCCTTCACACGTGTGGCGTTTCAGGGCCTGCCTGCCAGGGCACAGTGTCACACCAGTGCAACTCATATCTGGTGTAACAGTAGTGTACATTTAAAAAAAAAAAACACTTTTTTGACTGTGAAATAATAGCAGTCAGTTTCCTTCACACTTGTGCGTTTCAGTGCCTGCCAGGGCACAGTGTCCCACCAGGGCAACTCATATCTGGTGTAACAGTAGTGTACATTTAAAAAAACAACACTTTTTTGACTGTGAAATAATAGCAGTCAGTTTCCTTCACACGTGTGCATTTCAGTGCCTGCCTGCCAGGGCACAGTGTCACACCAGTGCAACTCATATCTGGTGTAACAGTAGTGTACATTTAAAAAAAAAAAACACTTTTTTCACTGTGTTAAATAATAGCAGTCAGTTTCCTTCACACGTGTGCGTTTCAGTGCCTGCCAGGGCACAGTGTCACCCCAGTGCAACTCATATCTGGTGTAACAGTAGTGTACATTTAAAAAAAACAACACTTTTTTGACTGGTGTTAAATAATAGCAGTCAGTTTCCTTCACACGTGTGCGTTTCAGTGCCTGCCAGGGCACAGTGTCACCCCAGTGCAACTCATATCTGGTGTAACAGTAGTGTACATTTAAAAAACAACAACACTTTTTTGACTGTGAAATAATAGCAGTCAGTTTCCTTCACACATGTGCGTTTCAGTGACTGCCTGCCAGGGCACAGTGTCACACCAGTGCAACTCATATCTGATGTAACAGTAGTGTACATTTTAAAAAAAAACAACACTTTTTTGGCTGTGAAATAATAGCAGTCAGTTTCCTTCACACGTGTGCGTTTCAGTGCCTACCTGCCAGGGCACAGTGTCACATCTGGTGTAACAGTAGTGTACATTTAAAAAAAACAACACTGATAGGGGATGTAACAGGGATTAAACTGATAAGAATAGTACTACTTAACACATCACTCCTATCTGGTGGCACATTAGATTGCACGCGCAGTGCCCCAAATTTGAAGTAGGAGGACCGACCAAGCATCTTTTTCCATCTCCCGGTTCCTAAAATTGATGCCATATACACGTCCCCTGATAGGGGACGTAACAGGGATTAAACTGATAGGAATAGTACTGCTTAACACACCTTATAATAACGCAGGGTGAGGCAATGCAGAGAGAGGAGTCTGAAGAAGAGGAGTCAGAGGAGGAAGGTGGCTTTGAGGAGGTGGAAGACCAAACACAGCAGGCGTCCCAGGGGGCTTGTTGTCACCTTTCGGGACCCTTGGTGTTGTACGTGGCTGGGTGGAGGAAGAGACCTTCAATGACATCAGTGAGGACAAGGAACGGGACATGGCTAGCTTGGTATCCAACCTTGTGCAAATGGGGAGTTTGCGGTTGTGCAAATGGACTGTTTGCGGTTGTTTGCGTTGCGTTATAACGGGGAGTTTGGTCTGTCACTGTGAAGTGGGTGTAACCCTTACACTATCACTGAAATGACAGTAGGTCACATTGAAGTGACTTTTGTCAGAAAGGGGTATGCTTCTATACACTTTCATGAATTATGTCTCTAGTCTTAAGAAATTGAGGTTAAGTTTTAAATATAACTTTTATTTAGTTGATTTAAAAAGACAGCTTTTTTGGGTGTTTTGCTGTTCTCACTTTTGTTAAAAACACATCTCCTTTATGTTAATATCCATACTTTGTTAATTCTTTAGTTGGATATAACTGTGTGAGCTATCAGGTTGTTGTGGAATATAACGTTGGTTTTGGGTGTATTTTCTACAAATTGTTAGCCTTGTATATGGCTTGCTAGAAAATTACAGTATGCTAACTGAATATATTTTACCAAAATTAGTTTGATGTCACTATATGTAACCTGTAGTTCTGAGATATTGGTCTTCAAATAATTAATTATATAGTGGCATTATAATATAAGTAATGCTTGAATAATTCCCAGGGGTGGGTAATAATATAAGTATATTAAAGTACCGTGTATGCTTTATATAGTGTTTATGCACTGTTATTGATTATTTCAAAGTTTCCTGTTATGTTGGTTTTTATTTTATATCGAATGTATATTGCATCTTTTGATCTATGTAATTCGTATCTATCAAATGTATATTGCATCTATTGATCTATGTAATTCGTATCCATCAAATGTATATTGCATCTATTGATCTATGTAATTTGTATCTATCATATGTATATTGCATCTATTGATCTATAATTCATCAACCAAAAGATTGCAAATAATAAAGGCTTTGAAAGTGATGAAAAGGAATCTTACCGCTCTCGGTGACACCCTCCGATCCTCACTTGACGCCTGTGAGTGTTCCTCTTCAATGCAGTGCCCCCCCTTAATGCTCCAGATAAAATTGGCGATTTGTCTGTAAACTTTCAAGCAGCTCACCTGCTCTAGCTGTACGGTTTCCAATCGAATGATGCCGCTGTACTCCGTTTCCTCGCACCAGTCTCGGCGTCTGACGTCACACGGCCCTCCGGTCACGTGACTTGCCTCTGCCTCTGGTGTCGGGTTGCTTCAGTTATCTCCACTCACCTCTCTGAAAACGGGGTATGTTGCTATACAGGCTTTACAGGTTGGGGTGTCACCGGTCCTGCGGTTCCTCAGCAGATTGTTGTGGGATAATCCTCCTTCATGGGGAATAATAGAAATAGTTTAAATTGCCAGGCCAAAACGCACTCTCCAATGCCGTAAATGCAACTCAAACCAAGAAATGATAAATGGCAACTGGCTTAAAAACTAAAAAATTCTTCTTTATTTCTTCCAATTAAAAACATGACTTGTAAAATCAAAATAACATGGCACAGACAGTAGACACGTCTAACATGTTTCGGCCCTGACTGGCCTTATTCATAGACACTCCTTGTCAGTCTCAGCTGTGTGGTTTTTATTCCACTTTCTCTTATTTGATTGGTAGTCTGTGCTATGCCTCCTTTCTAATATTAACCCTTGAGGTTGTATTTACTCACTAAATGTACTCATATTCAATTCATTCAATTTGTAAGCTATATTTGTTTGTATAATAATAAAAAATGTGTGACACCTTCTTATTAATGTATATGCACTAATAAATGATAAAGTAGTTTCATTGTCTCTTATGTATTATTGTTAACTTTTTATAGCTAGTATATTTAGTTTGCATCCCTGATTATTGTTCTTCTAAACAATCTCTATATATATTTGCAGTTTCCAATAGATCTTATTCCTATTTTACAACTTCAGATCACTTTTGCTATAATTTTAACTAACTTTATACTCTGTGTCTCACATTAAAAATCAAAATCAAATAGTTGTTGTTATGTTAAAATAAATAACACTTATGAATCACTTCATTATTGCAATCTTATGAGGATTTATGTGTTTTGTTAGCTTATCCTATTTAAGAAAAGCATATCACAAGCCTCCGCAATTATTTCTTTTCTAGTATCTATGTTTTTATAGATTAACTTAATCCTGATATCTATAAGTATAGCAATGTTAAGACATAAGTGGGCCTTATTTGATAACTAAATAAACAGATAAGGAGGTTTTGAATTCGCAAGCATATGATTACCAATGGTTAATCAAATCCGTTTCAATATTCATGCCATTTGGCATCCGTGTGTATAGCTTGAAAATCCAAAATGCCTCCTTTTTGTAGAGTTCCTTGATTTTACTACCTCCCCTAGGTTTATTCTTTATGATGTCAATGATCATCCAGGTGAATGTTTTAGCACTACCGCCATGTTCATGAATGAAATGCTTTGATGCCCCTGTTGCTGTTCTTCCTCTCTCTATATCGTTGAGATGCTCACGTATACGTTCTCTTGTTTCTCGCGTCGTACACCCTACATACTGTTTCTGGCAAGAGGAACAAGTTATCAGATATATTGCAAACTCTGAACGACAATTCGTACAGAAATTACAATCAAAAACCCGTTGCGAGTAGCTTGACTGGAAAACTTTACCAGTTCCAGTGTAACTACAGGCTGTACAGCCATGTGAGCCACATCTGTAATGGCCTTTACAGCTGAGCCAGCTGCTCTTTTTCAGTGGTTTTCTGAGAGCGCTAGGTGAGATGATGTTCCCTAATGTTAGGTTCCTTTTAGAAACAAATCGGCAACCCTTATCTATCACGGCCTTTAGCGCTTCATCAGCCCTCAAAATCGGTAAATTTCTCTTGACTATGTCACAAACTTGTCTATATTGGTTGGTATAATTAGTAACAAAGGTTATTTCACTCTTCTCTCTATCTTTTTCTTGTGTTTTAGATCTCAGCAGGTCTGCCCTTGGGATTCTCTGGACCTCCAAATACGCTTTGCGTAAAGGCCCCTCTGGATAACCCCTTGCTTTGAGCTTTTTCCAAAGTATCTTACTCTCTGCTTGGTAATCAGATTCTCTTGAGCAATTTCGTTTCAACCTAATAAACTGGCCCTTTGCCACGCCATAATTCATATGGCGCGGATGACAGCTCTTAGCATGTAGAAGGGCATTGGCAGCAATAGGTTTTGTATAGAGGGTCGATATTACTGTTCCATCTTCTATGCTTCCTTCTAATTCCACATCTAAGTATGACACCTTTTTGTTTTCAAAGATATACGTAAATTGTAGCCCTGCCCTATTGTGATTCAGATGTTCTACAAATGAACTACTTTCTTCCTCTGTACCCGACCAAACCATTATGAGATCATCAATATAGCGCTTGTACGCTATAATTGAGCTCCTAAATGGATTGCTATCTGCATAGACATGGGACAGCTCCCACCAACCCATGTATATGTTGGCAAAAGCTGGGGCAAATTTTGCCCCCATAGCTGTCCCACGTCTCTGCAGATAAAACAATCCATTGAACTCAAAAAAGTTATGTGTCAATAGGAATAGAAGTGTACGCAATATGAAGCTTTTGAGATTATCATCATATTCGCTATAGCAATCCAGCATATATTTCACAGCCTCTAGACCTTCCTTGTGGGGTATTGCCGAATATAGGCCCACCACATCTATGGTGAGCCAACTATAGTTAGGCTCCCAAACAAAGTTATCTGTCAAATTTAACAGGTGTTTGGTATCTTTAAGAAATGATGGCAATCTCCAGACGACGGGCTGGAGTAAAGATTCGATCCAATTGGACAGGTTTTCAAACAGTGAACCTATACCTGACACAATTGGGCGTCCCCTAACATTGTCCAGGGACTTATGCACCTTTGGTAGATGGTGGAAGATCGGAGTAACCGGTTCCTCCACCATCAAATACTCAAAAGTGACAGAATCTATTACACCACATTCCAGTCCGTCGTCCAGTAGATCCCTCATTTCTCTTTGATAGGTCTGGACCGGGTTCCCTCTTAACACGAGGTATACCTCCTTGTCCTCAAGTTGCCTTAACGCTTCCTGAACATAGAAGCTCCTGTCCATGACGACAATGGAGCCTCCCTTATCCGAATTTTTTATTATCAGACTCTCTCTCTGCTTTAAAAGCTTTAGGCCTCTTTTTTGTTTCAATGTTAGATTCTCTCTATGGTTTGTTTCTTGTGACTTTAATCTCACTAAGTCCTCTTCCACTCTCTTATGAAATTGTTCAAGTATATTGCCCCTTTTCTGGGTAGGGTAGAAATCTGACTTTGGTCTATATCCTGTATGTGAGCCTTTGATTACCTCTGATGTATTGCTATCTCTTTCTAACTGATATAATGTTATGAAATCTACAGCATCATTCACCTGAAAATGATCATTCTCCACCAATCTCTCAGCAATATTCTGTAGTGGTACACCCCCTTGTTCGATATTTTCTGCATTGAAAAACTTTTTTAATGTAAGCTTACGTACCAGCTTGTTTACATCTAACAATGTTTCAAACACATCGAAATCTACTGAAGGCACAAAGTTAAGTCCTAATCCTAGAACTTCTAGTTCTGATTCTTCTAGAGTGACAGAAGATAGATTAATTACTTTCACACCTTGTATCTGTTATGTTTCCCTCTACTTAGTGTGTATCCCTCTCTCTGTGCTAGTGGTTGTTCTCCTCTCTGAGATGTTTGGGGTCTGTGTGTCCCTCCTCTCCCCCTTCCTCCCCCTCCTCCCTGTCCGGCCACGGCCTCTTGAAAAACCTGCGGCTGCTCAATATTAGCCCCTTGTCTAGACTGTTCTTCATTATTTATGGCTTTAACATATCTGTTTTTGTTACTAGTCTGTCTAGATTTATGTTTGAGTATGCCCCCACTAGTATTGGCCTGTAAGGGTTGAGTGAGGTGTGGGTCTGGTGGATACATAATAACAATTTCATTATTTAATTCAGCCTCATCGGATGAGGGACCACTTGTCATAAAGTCCACAAAGTCTTGTACTTCTATTTCGTCGTTAGACTCTGGGTCAGTATCAGAAAATGTAACTTGTTTTTTTATTTGATATAGGCTGTTGTTGTTGTCTATTTGACTCTTGAGGTTCTTGATCTCTCCCTTTGTGCTGTCTGCGTTGTCGTCTGTGTCTCCTATTCTGCTGGGAATTCTTAAGATAGACCCTATTATAGGTGTAATCCTCAGAGTCCCTTGTAAATTTCCGAAACTTAAGTTTATCAATGTCTCTTTTCATAGTGTCCACTGTCTGTTTAAGTAGATTATCAAGTTTCTCATACTGTTTATGTCCCACAAATTCATTTAGGTCTTTTTGTATGTCTTGTATATGTTGTCTTGCCTCTATCAACTTAATTTCCTTATGTTTAATGATTAGATTCATAAGTCTTATTGAGCATTCTGTGAGTATATCATCCATTCTGCGAGAAATGCATCATCAACCACTAGGAAAGTAGGCCTTTTCTTTAGCCTCAGACCCCTAGGTATCATATTTAAATCAACATACTTTTCCAGGGACTTTATATCCCACCATGTTTGATATTCTCTCATTAGTGCTTTTTCCATTAATAGAAAGACCTCTGAGATTTCTTTAATTTCATTTTCAGGATTAAATATGTCCTTCAGTGTTGGTCTGCTTCTCTCTAATTCCTCAAGAGTTAGTAATGAATAGAAATTGCTAGTAGCCATGTTAATGTACCTATTACACTTCTATCAATATATATATAAGTAGTGTTAGGTATGAAGCTATATAAAGAATCCTGACAGTGACTAACATTCGTATTGTCAGTAATTTCTATTTTGATCGTCCCACAATCTTAGCAATGTTATTTGCTTGTCTACAGAATATGTCCGTTATTAGTCTCTGCTAATTGTCCTTTCCTTTCATAAGTCCTCTATTTCTGCCAGAGATATATATAATTCATCAACCAAAAGATTGCAAATAATAAAGGCTTTGAAAGTGATGAAAAGGAATCTTACCGCTCTCGGTGACACCCTCCGATCCTCACTTGACGCCTGTGAGTGTTCCTCTTCAATGCAGTGTCCCCCCTTAATGCTCCAGATAAAATTGGCGATTTGTCTGTAAACTTTCAAGCAGCTCACCTGCTCTAGCTGTACGGTTTCCAATCGAATGATGCCGCTGTACTCCGTTTCCTCGCACCAGTCTCGGCGTCTGACGTCACACGGCCCTCCGGTCACGTGACTTGCCTCTGCCTCTGGTGTCGGGTTGCTTCAGTTATCTCCACTCGCCTCTCTGAAAACGGGGTATGTTGCTATACAGGCTTTACAGGTTGGGTGTCACCGGTCCTGGCGGTTCCTCAGCAGATTGTTGTGGGATAATCCTCCATCCATGGGGAATAATAGAAATAGTTTAAATTGCCAGGCCAAAACGGCACTCTCCAATGCCGTAAATGCAACTCAAACCAAGAAATGATAAATGGCAACTGGCTTAAAAACTAAAAAATTCTTCTTTATTTCTTCCAATTAAAAACATGACTTGTAAAATCAAAATAACATGGCACAGACAGTAGACACGTCTAACATGTTTCGGCCCTGACTGGCCTTATTCATAGACACTCCTTGTCAGTCTCAGCTGTGTGGTTTTATTCCACTTTCTCTTATTTGATTGGTAGTCTGTGCTATGCCTCCTTTCTAATATTAACCCTTGAGGTTGTATTTACTCACTAAATGTACTCATATTCAATTCATTCAATTTGTAAGCTATATTTGTTTGTATAATAATAAAAAATGTGTGACACCTTCTTATTAATGTATATGCACTAATAAATGAATAAAGTAGTTTCATTGTCTCTTATGTATTATTGTTAACTTTTTATAGCTAGTATATTTAGTTGCATCCCTGATTATTGTTCTTCTAAACAATCTCTATATATATTTGCAGTTTCCAATAGATCTTATTCCTATTTTACAACTTCAGATCACTTTTGCTATAATTTTAACTAACTTTATACTCTGTGTCTCACATTAAAAATCAAAATCAAATAGTTGTTGTTATGTTAAAATAAATAACACTTATGAATCACTTCATTATTGCAATCTTATGAGGATTTATGTGTTTTGTTAGCTTATCCTATTTAAGAAAAGCATATCACAAGCCTCCGCAATTATTTCTTTTCTAGTATCTATGTTTTTAATAGATTAACTTAATCCTGATATCTATAAGTATAGCAATGTTAAGACATAAGTGGGCCTTATTTGATAACTAAATAAACAGATAAGGAGGTTTTGAATTCGCAAGCATATGATTACCAATGGTTAATCAAATCCGTTTCAATATTCATGCCATTTGAATTGATGATCTCATAATGGTTTGGTCGGGTACAGAGGAAGAAAGTAGTTCATTTGTAGAACATCTGAATCACAATAGGGCAGGGCTACAATTTACGTATATCTTTGAAAACAAAAAGGTGTCATACTTAGATGTGGAATTAGAAGGAAGCATAGAAGATGGAACAGTAATATCGACCCTCTATACAAAACCTATTGCTGCCAATGCCCTTCTACATGCTAAGAGCTGTCATCCGCGCCATATGAATTATGGCGTGGCAAAGGGCCAGTTTATTAGGTTGAAACGAAATTGCTCAAGAGAATCTGATTACCAAGCAGAGAGTAAGATACTTTGGAAAAAAGCTCAAAGCAAGGGGTTATCCAGAGGGGGCCTTTACGCAAAGCGTATTTGGAGGTCCAGAGAATCCCAAGGGCAGACCTGCTGAGATCTAAAACACAAGAAAAAGATAGAGAGAAGAGTGAAATAACCTTTGTTACTAATTATACCAACCAATATAGACAAGTTTGTGACATAGTCAAGAGAAATTTACCGATTTTGAGGGCTGATGAAGCGCTAAAGGCCGTGATAGATAAGGGTTGCCGATTTGTTTCTAAAAGGAACCTAACATTAGGGAACATCATCTCACCTAGCGCTCTCAGAAAACCACTGAAAAAAAGCAGCTGGCTCAGCTGTAAAGGGCCATTACAGATGTGGCTCACATGGCTGTACAGCCTGTAGTTACACTGGAACTGGTAAAGTTTTCCAGTCAAGCTTACTCGCAACGGGTTTTTGATTGTAATTTCTGTACGAATTGTCGTTCAGAGTTTGCAATATATCTGATAACTTGTTCCTCTTGCCAGAAACAGTATGTAGGGTGTACGACGCGAGAAACAAGAGAACGTATACGTGAGCATCTCAACGATATAGAGAGAGGAAGAACAGCAACAGGGGCATCAAAGCATTTCATTCATGAACATGGCGGTAGTGGCTAAAACATTCACCTGGATGATCATTGACATCATAAAGAATAAACCTAGGGGAGGTAGTAAAATCAAGGAACTCTACAAAAAGGAGGCATTTTGGATTTTCAAGCTATACACACGGATGCCAAATGGCATGAATATTGAAACGGATTTGATTAACCATTGGTAATCATATGCTTGCGAATTCAAAACCTCCTTATCTGTTTATTAGTTATCAAATAAGGCCCACTTATGTCTTAACATGCTATACTTATAGATATCAGGATTAAGTTAATCTATTAAAAACATAGATACTAGAAAAGAAATAATTGCGGAGGGCTTGTGATATGCTTTTCTTAAATAGGATAAAGCTAACAAAACACATAAATCCTCATAAGATTGCAATAATGAAGTGATTCATAAGTGTTATTTATTTTAACATAACAACAACTATTTGATTTTGATTTTTAATGTGAGACACAGAGTATAAAGTTAGTTTAAAATTATAGCAAAAGTGATCTGAAGTTGTAAAATAGGAATAAGATCTATTGGAAACTGCAAATATATATAGAGATTGTTTAGAAGAACAATAATCAGGGATGCAACTAAATATACTAGCTATAAAAAGTTAACAATAATACATAAGAGACAATGAAACTACTTTATTCATTTATTAGTGCATATACATTAATAAGAAGGTGTCACACATTTTTTATTATTATACAAACAAATATAGCTTACAAATTGAATGAATTGAATATGAGTACATTTAGTGAGTAAATACAACCTCAAGGGTTAATATTAGAAAGGAGGCATAGCACAGACTACCAATCAAATAAGAGAAAGTGGAATAAAACCACACAGCTGAGACTGACAAGGAGTGTCTATGAATAAGGCCAGTCAGGGCCGAAACATGTTAGACGTGCTACTGTCTGTGCCATGTTATTTTGATTTTACAAGTCATGTTTTTAATTGGAAGAAATAAAGAAGAATTTTTTAGTTTTTAAGCCAGTTGCCATTTATCATTTCTTGGTTTGAGATCTATTGATCTATGTAATCTATGTATCTATCTATCAAATCTATCTATCTTGTGGTTGTGCAAATGGACTGTTTGCGGTTGTTTGCGGTACGTTACACGGGGAGTTTAGTCTGTCACTGTTAAGCGGGCGTAAACCTTACACTACCTGATCGATACAACATCATACCTGATGTTTTAAAGCACATTATTCCAAACAATTTAGGAATGTTAGGTGATTTATGCCCTTTATGGATTAAAACGAGACTCTGCATCAACTATGTAATTTTCCATGGGAGTTTTGCCATGGGATCCCCCTCCGGCATGCCACAGTCCAGGTGTTTAGTCCCCTTGAAACAACTTTTCCATCACTATTGTGGCCAGAAAGAGTCCCTGTGGGTTTTAAAATTCGCCTGCCTATTGAAGTCTATGGTGGTTCCTTCGGGTTTCGCCCGTTAGCGAACAGTTCTGGAAGTTCGCGTTCGCCGTTCGTCGAACCCAAAATTTTAGGTTTGCGACATCACTAAATATAGTTAATTTCATTGTTAGTTGAATGTAATTTTAGTATAACAGGGTAGGTTAATGAATAGTTTAATATAGTTTTAGTGTAACAGTTATGGTAGGTTAATGAATAGTTTAATATAGTTTAATATAGTTTAATGTAATTGTAGGATAATAGTTAGGGTAGGTTAATTAGTAGTTTAATATAGTTTAATTTAATTCTAAAGGTAAGTTTAAATTTATTATAAGATAGGGATAAGTTAATATTTAATGTAAAGTTAGCGGGTTGTTAGGTTTAGGGGTTAATAGGTTTAGTAAGTGGTAGTGATGTGGGAGGCCAGGGGTTTAGGGGTTAATACATTTATTTAGTTGCAGAGGGGTCCAGAAGCGGGGGGGATAGGGGTTAATAACTTTATTTAGTTGCAGTGGGCTACAGGAGCAGCGGGATAGGGGTTAATAACTTTATTTAGTTGCGGTGGGCTCCGGGAGCTGTGGGATAGGGGTTAATAACTTTATTTAGTTGCAGCGGGGTCCGGGAGCGGCGGGATAGGGGTTAAACCTTTTAGTATAGCGGCGGTGTTTAGTGACAGGGTATGAATAAAGTTGGGAAAATGCCGAATAGCAGCAAGGTTGATGACTGTTAGATAACAACAGTCCGCTGCTCATTGCACCGTACCTGGTGCGGGGCTTTTTTTGATAAAATAAGGAGAGCATATTAAGGTCCGCAGCCGAGATGTTAGGCGATGTTAGGCAAGGGTATTGGTGCCATTGAATACAGCACAGTTGTCGGCTTGATAAATATGCCTCATTGTGTCTGTGTGTGGGTGTGTGTGTGGGTGTGGTTGAGAGAGAGTGTCTTTGTGTGAGTATATAAAAGAGTAAGTGTGTGAGTGTGTGTGGGTGAGAGAGAGTGTCTTTGTGTGAGTGTATAAAATAGTAAGTTTGTGTGTGGGTGAGAGAGAGTGTCTTTGTGTGAGTGTATGAAAGAGTAAGTGTGTGTGTGAGAGAGAGTGTCTTTGTGTGAGTGTATAAAAGAGTAAGCGTGTGTGTGTGTGTGTGTGGGTGAGAGAGAGTATCTTTGTGTGAGTGTATTAAAGAGTAAGTGTGTGTGTGTGTGAGTGAGAGAGAGTGCCTTTGTGTGAGTTTATAGAAGAGTAAGTGTGTGTGTGTGGATGAGAGAGAGTGTCTTTGTGTGACTGTATTAAAGAGTAAGTTTGTGTGGGTGAGAGAGAGAGAGAGTGTCTTTGTGTAATTGTATAAAAGAGTAAGGGGCCTAGTTATCAAGCCATCAACCTCAAATACGCTGGAATTCCGCAGCGTATTTGTGGCGAGGCTGATTCGCCTTAATTATCAAAGGCTAGACACCTGCAAAAGTAGAATTTTGTGACGTAAGCTTCGATCCGCCGGACTCAGTCCGACACAGATCGATTCTTACGTCACTACAGATGTTCCGATCAGCCAATAGAATGCGAGCTCAATCTGATTGGCTGATCGGATCAGCCAATCGGATTGAACTTGATTCTGATTGGCTGATTCCATCAGCCAATCAGAATTTTCTTACCTTAATTCCGATTGGCTGATAGAATCCTATCAGCCAATCGGAATTCGAGGGACACCATCTTGGATGACGTCCCTTAAAGGAACCGTCATTCGTCGGGAAGTCGTCGGTGAAGATGGATTTTTCTGCGTCGGCGGGATGAACATGGATCCGGAAGAAAGAAGATTGAAGATGCCGCTTGATAGAAGACTTCAGCTGGATCATGGACCTCTTCAGCTCCCGCTTGGATGAAGACTTCAGTCGGATCATGGTCATCTTCAGCCCCCGCTTGGGCTTGGATCAAGACATCGGAGGAGCTCTTCTGGATCGATCGGTGAACCCGGCGTGGTGAAGATAAGGTAGGAAGATCTTCAGGGGCTTAGTGTTAGGTTTATTTAAGGGGGGTTTGGGTTAGATTAGGGGTATGTGGGTGGTGGGTTGTAATGTTGGGGGGGGTATGTTTTTTTTTACAGGCAAAAGAGCTGAATTCTTTGGGGTATGCCCCGCAAAGGGCCCTTTTCAGGGCTGGTAAGGTAAAAGAGCTTTTCTATTTTCATTTTAGAATAGGGTAGGGCATTTTTTTATTTTGGGTGTCTTTCTTTTTTTATTAGGGGGCTTAGAGTAGGTGTAATTAGTTTAACATTGTTGTAATATTTTTCTAATGTTTGTAAATATTTTTTTATTTTTTGTAACTTAGTTCTTTTTTATTTTTTGTACTTTAGTTAGTTTATTTCATTGTATTATTTGTAGGTATTGTATTTAATTAATTTATTGATAGTGTAGTGTTAGGTTTAATTGTAGATAATTGTAGGTATTTTATTTAATTTATTTATTGATAGTGTAGTGTTAGGTTTAATTGTAACTTAGGTTAGGATTTATTTTACAGGTAATTTTGTAATTATTTTAACTAGGTAGCTATTAAATAGTTATTAACTATTTAATAGCTATTGTACCTGGTTAAAATAAATACAAAGTTGTCTGTAAAATAAATATTAATCCTAAAATTGCTACAATATTATTATAATTTATATTGTAGCTATATTAGGGTTTATTTTACAGGTAAGTATTTAGCTTTAAATAGGAATAATTTATTTAATAAGAGTTAATTTATTTTGTTAGATAAAAATTATATTTAACTTAGGGGGGTGTTAGGTTTAGGGTTAGACTTAGCTTTAGGGGTTAAAAAATTTATTAGAGTAGCGGTGAGCTCCGGTCGGCAGATTAGGGGTTAATGCTTGAAGTTAGGTGTCGGAGATGTTAGGGAGGGCAGATTAGGGGTTAATACTATTTATTATAGGGTTATTGAGGCGGGGGTGAGGCGGATTAGGGGTTAATACATTTATTATAGTAGCTGTGCGGTCCGGTCGGCAGATTAGGGGTTAATAAGTGTAGGTAGGTGGCGGCGACGTTGGGGGCGGCAGATTAGGGGTTAATAAATATTATGTAGGTGTCGGCGGTATTAGGGGCAGCAGATTAGGGGTACATAGGGATAACGTAGGTGGCTGCGGTGTACGAAGCGGCAGATTAGGGTTAAAAAATTTTAATAGAGTGGCGGCGATGTGGGGGGGGCATCGGTTTAGGGGTACATAGGTAGTTTATGGGTGTTAGTGTTCTTTAGAGCACAGTAGTTAAGAGCTTTATAAACCGGCGTTAGCCCAGAAAGCTCTTAACTACTGACTTTTTTCTGCGGCTGGAGTTTTGTCGTTAGATTTCTAACGCTCACTTCAGCCACGACTCTAAATACCGGCGTTAGAAAGATTCCATTGAAAAGATAGGATACGCAAATGACGTAGGGGGATCTGCGGTATGGAAAAGTTGCGGCTGCAAAGTGAGCGTTAGACCCTTTCCTGACTGACTCCAAATACCAGCGGGCGGTAAAAACCAGCGTTAGGAGCCTCTAACGCTGGTTTTGACGGCTACCGCCAAACTCTAAATCTAGGCCTAAGTTACAAAAAAAATAAAGACTAAGTTACACAAAATAAAAAAGATTTAAACTAATTACACCTAATCTAAGAGCCCTATGAAAATAAAAAATCCCTCCCTAAATAAAAAAAACCCTAACCTACAATAAACTACCAATAGCCCTTAAAAGGGCCTTTTGCGGGGCATTGCCCCAAAGAAATCAGCTCTTTTACCTGTAAATAAAAAATACAAATACCCCCCCCAACAGTAAAACCCACACAACCAACCCCCCAAATAAAAACCTAACTAAAAAAACCTAAGATCCCCATTGCCCTGAAAAGGGCATTTGGATGGGCATTGCCCTTAAAAGGGCATTTAACGATATTGCTGCCCAAACCCTAATCTAAAACTAAAACCCACCCAATAAACCCTTAAGAAAACCTAACACTAAACCCTGAAGATCCACTTACAGTTTTGAAGGTCCGACATCCATCCTCAAAGAAGCCGGGAGAAGTCCTCATCGAAGCCAGCAGAAGTCTTCATCCAAGCAGCCGAAGTCTTCATCCAAGCCCGCAGAAGTCTTCACCCAGATGGCATCTTCTATCTTCATCCATCCGGCGCGGAGTGGCTCCATCTTCAAGACATCCAACGCGGAGCATCCTCTTCATTCAATGTCTTCTTGAACAATGAATGTTCCTTAAAATGATGTCATCCAAGATGGTGTCCCTTAGATTCCGAATAACTGATAGTATTCTATCAGCCAATCGGAATTAAGGTTGAAAAAATCCTAATAGCTGTTGCAGTCAGCCAATAGGATTAAGCTTCATCCTATTGGCTGATCCAATCAGCCAATAGGATGAAAGCTCAATCATATTGGCTTATTGCAACAGCCAATAGGATTTTTTCAACCTTAATTCCAATTGGCTGAAAGAATTCAATCAGCGAATCGGAATCTAAGGGACGCCATCTTGGATGACGTCATTTCAGGGAACATTCGTTGTTAAAGAAGACGTCGAACGAAGAGGATGCTCCGCGTCGGTTGTCTTGAAGATGGAGCCACTTAGCGCCAGATGGATGTAGATAGAAGATGCCGTCTGGGTGAAGACTAATCTGCGGGCTTGGATGAAGACTTCAGCCGCTTGGATGAAGACTTCTGCTGGCTTCGATGAGGACTTCTCCCGGCTTCTTTGAAGATGATGTCGGATCTTCAAAACTGTAAGTGGATCTTCAGGGGTTAGTGTAAGGTTTTTTAAGGGTTTATTGGTTGGGTTTTAGTTTTAGATTAGGGTTTGGGCAGCAATAGAGCTAAATGCCCTTTTAAGGGCAATGCCCATCCAAATGTCCTTTTCAGGGCAATGGGGAGCTTAGGTTTTTTTAGTTAGGTTTTTAATTGGGGGGGTTGGTTGTGTGGGTGGTGGCTTTTACTGTTGGGGGTATTTGTATTTTTATTTACAGGTAAAAGAGCTGATTTATTTGGGGCATTGCCCCGCAAAAGGCCCTTTTAAGGGCTATTGGTAGTTTATTGTAGGTTATGTTTTTTTTTTCATTTTGGGGGGGCTTTTTTATTTTCATAGGACTCTTAGATTAGGTGTAATTATTATCTTTGATAATTTAATGTTTATCTTGTGTAACTTAGTGTTTATTTTTTTTGTAACTTATTTGTTAGTTTTTTGTAACTGTAATTTTTTATTGTAGATTTAAATTATTTGAGTAGGGTGAGGTTATGTATATAGTTAATTTAATTTGTAGTTGAATGTAATTTTAGTATAACATTTAGGGTAGAATAATTATTAGTTTAATATAGTTTAATGTAATTTTAGCATAACAGGGTAGAATAATTATTAGTATAATAGGGTAGGTTAATTAATAGTTCAATATAGTTTAATTTAAATCTAAAGGTAAGTTAAAATTTATTATAAAATAGGGATGAGTTAATATTTAATATAAAGTTAGCGGGTTGTTAGGTTTAGGGGTTAATAGGTTAATTTAGTTTATGGCAATGTGGGGGGCTGGCAGTTTAGGGGTTAATAGGTTTAGTAGGTGCTAGTGATGTGGGAGGCAAGGGGTTTAGGGGTTAATACCTTTATTTATTTGCGGTGGACTCCGGGAGCGGCGGGATAGGGGTTAATAACTTATAGGGACACTGTACCCAAAAATTTATTAATTTCGTGATTCAGATTGAGCATGATATTTTAAGCAAATTTCGAATTTACTCCTATGATCAAATTTTCTTCATTCTCTTGGTATCTTTATTTGAAATGCAAGAATGTAAGTTTAGATGCCGGCCCATTTTTGGTGAACAACCTGGGTTGTCCTTGCTGATTGGTGGATAAATTCATCCACCAATAAAAAAGTGCTGTCCAGAGTACTGAAACCAAAAAAAAGCTTAGATGCCTTCTTTTTCAAATAATGATAGCAAGAAAACGAAGAAAAATTGATAATAGGAGTAAATTAGAAAGTTGCTTAAAATTGCATGCTCTTTCTGAATTACAAATGAACAAATTTGGGTTCAGTGTCCCTTTAATGTAGGTGGCTGTGGGCTCCGGGAGCGGCGGGATAGGGATTAATAACTTTATGTAGGTGGCGGCGGTGGCGGAGCGGCAGATTAGGGGTTAATAAGTATAATGTAGGTTGCGGCGGTGTAGGGGGCGGCAGATTAGGGGTGTTTAGACTCGAGGCTTATGTTAGGGTGTTAGGTGTAAACTTTACTTTTATTCTCCCATAGGAATCAATGGGATATCTGGCAACAGCGATCATGAGCTTTCGCTGCTTTCAGACTCCCATTGATTCCTATGGCATCCACCGCTTCCAGGGCTGCGGATTGAAAAGCAGGTTCGCTTGGCCGGGATAGTGGCGAGCGTACCTGTTAGAGGTTTGATAACTTGCAAAAGTTGTCAGGTAGTGCCAAATTTGCATTCGGAACATCTGTAATGACGTAACCATCGATCTGTATCGGACTGAGACCGGCGGATCCTATGTTACGTCACAAATTTCAACTTTTGCCGGTTTTTAGGCTTTGATAAATGAGGCGAATCAGGCTCTCCACAATTACGCTGCGAAATTCCAGAATATTTGAGGTTGACGGCTTGATAAATATGCCTCTAAGACTGCAGAATGATGTGTATTTGAGTGTATTTTTTGGGTTATCTGGCAACCTCACAGGCCATTTAAAGGCACAACAAGCATGCCATGCGAACCATAGCTTACCGACCCAACCCAAACTAATATACAAAATATCTGAGAACAAGACAGCGAGATTTGTGAATTATTGAAAAGCTAATATGTTAAAAATATAAAATGTTTCCTAGAGCCAACGTTCTGTGTGCAGTGAGAGCTGTTTTCCTGGTTTCAGAAAAGTTCCTTCTAGATCAAGACATAAATGCTGCTATGACTGTGTGCCCTGCGCAGAGGGAGAGATATCCAATGTAAGAGGTTAGTATCATATTGTCAGCAATAGGGTATTATACATTAGATATTTGTTATATACAGTATAGTCTCATTTCACTATACTAATGTAACATGTTAGTATCATATTGTCAGCAATAGCATATTTATACATTAGATACTTGTTATATACAGTATAGTCTTATTACACAATACTAATGTAACAGGTTAGTATCATATTGTCAGCAATAGTGTGTTATACATTAGATACTTGTTATATACAGTATAGTCTCATTACACAATACTAATGTAACAGGTTAGTATCATATTGTCAGCAATAGCGTATTATACATTAGATACTTGTTATATACAGTATAGTCTCATTACACAATACTAATGTAACAGGTTACTATCATATTGTCAGCAATAGCGTATTATACATTAGATACTTGTTATATATAGTATAGTCTTATTACACAATACTAATGTAACAGGTTAGTATCATATTGTCAGCAATAGCGTAGTATACATTAGATACTTGTTATATACAGTATAGTCTCATTACACAATACTAATGTAACAGGTTAGTATCATATTGTCAGCAATAGTGTGTTATACATTAGATACTTGTTATATACAGTATAGTCTCATTACTCAATACTAATGTAACAGGTTAGTATCATATTGTCAGCAATAGAATATTTATACATTAGATACTTGTTATATACAGTATAGTCTTATTACACAATACTAATGTAACAGGTTAGTATCATATAGTCAGCAATAGTGTATTATACATTAGATACTTATTATATACAGTATAGTCTCATTACACAATACTAATGTAACAGGTTAGTATCATATTGTCAGCAATAGCGTATTATACATTAGATACTTGTTATATACAGTATAGTCTCATTACACAATACTAATGTAACAGGTTAGTATCATATTGTCAGCAATAGCGTATTATACATTAGATACTTGTTATATACAGTATAGTCTCATTACACAATACTAATGTAACAGGTTAGTATCATATTGTCAGCAATAGTGTGTTATACATTAGATACTTGTTATATACAGTATAGTCTCATTACTCAATACTAATGTAACAGGTTAGTATCATATTGTCAGCAATAGAATATTTATACATTAGATACTTGTTATATACAGTATAGTCTTATTACACAATACTAATGTAACAGGTTAGTATCATATTGTCAGCAATAGCGTATTATACATTAGATACTTGTTATATACAGTATAGTCTTATTACACAATACTAATGTAACAGGTTAGTATCATATTGTCAGCTATAGAGTATTTATACATTAGATATTTGTTATATACAGTATAGTCTCATTACACAATACTAATGTAACAGGTTAGTATCATATAGTCAGCAATAGCGTATTAAACAATTAGATACTTGTTATATACAGTATAGTCTCATTACACAATACTAATGTAACAGGTTAGTATTATATTGTCAGCAATAGCGTATTATACATTAGATACTTATTATATACAGTATAGTCTCATTACACAATACTAATGTAACAGGTTAGTATCATATTGTCAGCAATAGCGTATTATATATTAGATACTTATTATATACAGTATAGTCTCATTACACAATACTAATGTAACAGGTTAGTATCATATTGTCAGCAATAGTGTGTTATACATTAGATACTTGTTATATACAGTATAGTCTCATTACACAATACTAATGTAACAGGTTAGTATCATATTGTCAGCAATAGCGTATTATACATTAGAGATTTGTTATATACAATATAGTCTTTTTACACAATAGTAATGTAACAGGTTAGTATCATATTGTCAGCAATAGCGTATTATACATTAGAGATTTGTTATATACAGTATAGTCTCATTACGACTTACATAAAGACAAACAATTTAGAGGACCAAAATCAGCATGGTTTTACTTCAGGGAAATCATGTCAGACTAATCTAATTGACTTCTTTGATTATGTAACAAAAGTATTAGACAAGGGTGGAGCAGTTGATGTAGCATATGTAGATTTCAGCAAAGCATTTGACACCGTCCCACACAATAAACTTATTCACAAACTATATCTCCTTGGTCTAGATTCAAAAATTGTGAACTGGGTGGAATGCTGGCTTAAGGACAGAAAACAAAGTGTCTTAGTAAATGGAGTTCATTCAGCAGAGGGGGCTGTACTAGTAGTGTTCCTCAGGGGTCAGTTCTGGGGCCTGTTTTGTTTAACATATTTATCTGCGATATCAGCAAAGGGCTACAGGGGAAAGTATGTCTCTTTGCAGATGATACAAAAATTTGCAACAGAGTGGATGTTCCAGGGGGGGGTAGACAAAATGAGAAGTGATATACAACAATTGGAGGATTGGACAAACGACTGGGATCTAAAGTTTAACACAGCAAAGTGTAAAATAATGCATTTAGGGAAGAAAAATCCAAATGTTAATTACAGACTCAATGACACTTTACTGACTGTTACAGACGAGGAACAGGACTTGGGAATTATTATTTCAGATGATTTAAAACTTAATAAACAATGTAGTAATGCAGCGAGTAAGGCTAGCAGAATGCTTGGATGTATTGGTAGAGGTATTTGCAGCAGAAATAGTAAGGTTCTTATGCCACTTTATAGATCATTAGTTAGGCCTCATCTTGAGTATTGTGTGCAGTTCTGGAGGCCATATCTTAAGAAGGATATTAACAAACTTGAATCTGTGCAAAGGAGGGCTACCAAAATGGTACATGGTCTAAAAAATAAAACTTACCAGGATAGGCTCAATGACCTAAATATGTATAGCTTAGAGGAGAGAAGGGAAAGAGGTGATATGATAGCAACTTTCAAGTACATTAAAGGGTTTTAGTAAAACTGAGGCTGTGGGTATTTTACATAAAATGGAAAATTCAAGAACAAGGGGTCATGAGTTCAAGCTAAAGGGTAGTAGATTCAGGAGTAATTTGAGGAAGCACTTCTTTACAGAAAGAGTGATTGATTTATGGAATAAACTTCCTCAAGAGGTAGTAGCAACAAACACTGTGGGGGACTTTCAAAATGCCTGGGACAAGCATAAGGCTATCCTACGAACTAGATAAGTTTATAATGTTAGGTAAGGTCGGGCAGACTTGCTGGGCCTATGGCTCTTATCTGCCGTCAATATCTATGTTTCTATTACACAATACTAATGTAACAGGTTAGTATCATATTGTCAGCAATAGCGTATTATACATTAGATACTTGTTATATACAGTATAGTCTCATTACACAATACTAATGTAACAGGTTAGTATCATATTGTCAGCAATAGCGTATTGTACATTAGATACTTGTTATATACAGTATAGTCTCATTACACAATACTAATGTAACAGGTTACTATCATATTGTCAGCAATAGCATAATATACATTAGATACTTGTTATATACAGTATTGTCTCATTACACAATACTAATGTAACAGGTTAGTATCATATTCTCAGCAATAGTGTATTATACACTAGAGATATGTTATATACAGTATAGTCTCATTACACAATACTAATGTAACAGGTTAGTATCATATTGTCAGCAATAGCGTATTATACATTAGATACTTGTTATATACAGTATAGTCTTATTACACAATACTAATGTAACAGGTTAGTATCATATTGTCAGCAATAGCGTATTTATACATTAGATACTTGTTATATACAGTATAGTCTTATTACACAATACTAATGTAACAGGTTAGTATCATATTGTCAGCAATAGCGTATTTATACATTAGATACTTGTTATATACAGTATAGTCTTATTACACAATACTAATGTAACAGGTTAGTATCATATTATCAGCAATAGCGTATTATACATTAGATACTTGTTATATACAGTATAGTCTCATTACACAATACTAATTTAACAGGTTAGTATCATATTGTCAACAATAGCGTATTATACATTAGAGATCTGTTATATACAGTTTAGTCTCATTAAACAATCCTAAAGTATCTGGTTAGTATCATATTGTCAGCAATAGCGTATTTATACATTAGATATTTGTTATATACAGTATAGTCTTATTACCCAATCCTAATGTAACATGTTAGTATCATATTGTCTTCAATAGCGTATTATACATTAGATACTTGTTATATACAGTATAGTCTCATTACACAATACTAATGTAACAGGATAGTATCATATTTTCTGCAATAGCGTATTTATACATTAGAGATATGTTATATACAGTATAATCTCATTACATAATACTAATGTAACAGGTTAGTATTATATTGTCAGCAATAGTGTATTATACATTAGATACTTGCTATATACAGTATAGTCTCATTACACAATACAAATGTAACGGTTAGTATCATATTGTCAGCAATAGCGTATTATACATTAGATATTTGTTATATACAGTATAGTTTTATTACACAATAATAATGTAACAGGTTAGTATCATATTGTCAGCAATAGCATATTTATACATTAGGGATTTGTTATATACAGTATAGTCTTATTACACAATACTAATGTAACAGGTTAGTATCATATTGTCACTCAGCAATAGCGTATTTATACATTAGGTATTTGTTATATACAGTATAGTCTTATTACACAATACTAATGTAACAGGTTAGTATCATATTGTCACTCAGCAATAGCGTATTTATACATTAGGTATTTGTTATATACAGTATAGTCTTATTACACAATACTAATGTAACAGGTTAGTATCATATTGTCACTCAGCAATAGCGTATTTATACATTAGGTATTTGTTATATACAGTATATTCTTATTACACAATACTAATGTAACAGGTTAGTATCATATTGTCAGCAATAGTGTATTATACATTAGGTATTTGTTATATACAGTATAGTCTTATTACACAATACTAATGTAACAGGTTAGTATCATATTGTCAGCAATAGTGTGTTATACATTAGATACTTGTTATATACAGTATAGTCTCATTACACAATACTAATGTAACAGTTTAGTATCATATGGTCAGCAATAGCGTATTATACATTAGATACTTGTTATATACAGTATAGTCTTATTACACAATACTAATGTAACAGGTTAGTATCATATTGTCAGCAATAGCGTATTATACATTAGATACTTGTTATATACAGTATAGTCTCATTACACAATACTAATGTAACAGGTTAGTATTATATTGTCAGCAATAGTGTGTTATACATTAGATACTTGTTATATACAGTATAGTCTCATTACACAATACTAATGTAACAGTTTAGTATCATATGGTCAGCAATAGCGTATTATACATTAGATACTTGTTATATACAGTATAGTCTTATTACACAATACTAATGTAACAGATTAGTATCATATTGTCAGCAATAGCGTATTATACATTAGATACTTGTTATATACAGTATAGTCTCATTACACAATACTAATGTAACAGGTTAGTATCATATAGTCAGCAATAGCGTATTAAACAATTAGATACTTGTTATATACAGTATAGTCTCATTACACAATACTAATGTAACAGGTTAGTATCATATTGTCAGCAATAGTGTATTATACATTAGATACTTGTTATATACAGTATAGTCTTATTACACAATACAAATGTAACGGTTAGTATCATATTGTCAGCAATAGCGTATTATACATTAGATATTTGTTATATACAGTATAGTCTTATTACACAATACTAATGTAACAGGTTAGTATCATATTATCAGCAATAGCGTATTATACATTAGATACTTGTTATATACAGTATAGTCTTATTACACAATACAAATGTAACGGTTAGTATCATATTGTCAGCAATAGCGTATTATACATTAGATATTTGTTATATACAGTATAGTCTTATTACACAATACAAATGTAACGGTTAGTATCATATTGTCAGCAATAGCGTATTATACATTAGATACTTGTTATATACAGTATAGTCTCATTACACAATACTAATGTAACAGTTTAGTATCATATGGTCAGCAATAGCGTATTATACATTAGATACTTGTTATATACAGTATAGTCTTATTACACAATACTAATGTAACAGGTTAGTATCATATTGTCAGCAATAGCGTATTATACATTAGATACTTGTTATATACAGTATAGTCTCATTACACAATACTAATGTAACAGGTTAGTATCATATTGTCAGCAATAGTGTGTTATACATTAGATACTTGTTATATACAGTATAGTCTCATTACTCAATACTAATGTAACAGGTTAGTATCATATTGTCAGCAATAGAATATTTATACATTAGATACTTGTTATATACAGTATAGTCTTATTACACAATACTAATGTAACAGGTTAGTATCATATTGTCAGCAATAGCGTATTATACATTAGATACTTGTTATATACAGTATAGTCTTATTACACAATACTAATGTAACAGGTTAGTATCATATTGTCAGCTATAGAGTATTTATACATTAGATATTTGTTATATACAGTATAGTCTCATTACACAATACTAATGTAACAGGTTAGTATCATATAGTCAGCAATAGCGTATTAAACAATTAGATACTTGTTATATACAGTATAGTCTCATTACACAATACTAATGTAACAGGTTAGTATTATATTGTCAGCAATAGCGTATTATACATTAGATACTTATTATATACAGTATAGTCTCATTACACAATACTAATGTAACAGGTTAGTATCATATTGTCAGCAATAGTGTATTATATATTAGATACTTATTATATACAGTATAGTCTCATTACACAATACTAATGTAACAGGTTAGTATCATATTGTCAGCAATAGTGTATTATACATTAGATACTTGTTATATACAGTATAGTCTCATTACACAATACTAATGTAACAGGTTAGTATCATATTGTCAGCAATAGTGTGTTATACATTAGATACTTGTTATATACAGTATAGTCTCATTACACAATACTAATGTAACAGGTTAGTATCATATTGTCAGCAATAGCGTATTATACATTAGAGATTTGTTATATACAATATAGTCTTTTTACACAATAGTAATGTAACAGGTTAGTATCATATTGTCAGCAATAGCGTATTATACATTAGAGATTTGTTATATACAGTATAGTCTCATTACGACTTACATAAAGACAAACAATTTAGAGGACCAAAATCAGCATGGTTTTACTTCAGGGAAATCATGTCAGACTAATCTAATTGACTTCTTTGATTATGTAACAAAAGTATTAGACAAGGGTGGAGCAGTTGATGTAGCATATGTAGATTTCAGCAAAGCATTTGACACCGTCCCACACAATAAACTTATTCACAAACTATATCTCCTTGGTCTAGATTCAAAAATTGTGAACTGGGTGGAATGCTGGCTTAAGGACAGAAAACAAAGTGTCTTAGTAAATGGAGTTCATTCAGCAGAGGGGGCTGTTACTAGTAGTGTTCCTCAGGGGTCAGTTCTGGGGCCTGTTTTGTTTAACATATTTATCTGCGATATCAGCAAAGGGCTACAGGGGAAAGTATGTCTCTTTGCAGATGATACAAAAATTTGCAACAGAGTGGATGTTCCAGGGGGGGTAGACAAAATGAGAAGTGATATACAACAATTGGAGGATTGGACAAACGACTGGGATCTAAAGTTTAACACAGCAAAGTGTAAAATAATGCATTTAGGGAAGAAAAATCCAAATGTTAATTACAGACTCAATGACACTTTACTGACTGTTACAGACGAGGAACAGGACTTGGGAATTATTATTTCAGATGATTTAAAACTTAATAAACAATGTAGTAATGCAGCGAGTAAGGCTAGCAGAATGCTTGGATGTATTGGTAGAGGTATTTGCAGCAGAAATAGTAAGGTTCTTATGCCACTTTATAGATCATTAGTTAGGCCTCATCTTGAGTATTGTGTGCAGTTCTGGAGGCCATATCTTAAGAAGGATATTAACAAACTTGAATCTGTGCAAAGGAGGGCTACCAAAATGGTACATGGTCTAAAAAATAAAACTTACCAGGATAGGCTCAATGACCTAAATATGTATAGCTTAGAGGAGAGAAGGGAAAGAGGTGATATGATAGCAACTTTCAAGTACATTAAAGGGTTTAGTAAAACTGAGGCTGTGGGTATTTTACATAAAATGGAAAATTCAAGAACAAGGGGTCATGAGTTCAAGCTAAAGGGTAGTAGATTCAGGAGTAATTTGAGGAAGCACTTCTTTACAGAAAGAGTGATTGATTTATGGAATAAACTTCCTCAAGAGGTAGTAGCAACAAACACTGTGGGGGACTTTCAAAATGCCTGGGACAAGCATAAGGCTATCCTACGAACTAGATAAGTTTATAATGTTAGGTAAGGGTCGGGCAGACTTGCTGGGCCTATGGCTCTTATCTGCCGTCAATATCTATGTTTCTATTACACAATACTAATGTAACAGGTTAGTATCATATTGTCAGCAATAGCGTATTATACATTAGATACTTGTTATATACAGTATAGTCTCATTACACAATACTAATGTAACAGGTTAGTATCATATTGTCAGCAATAGCGTATTGTACATTAGATACTTGTTATATACAGTATAGTCTCATTACACAATACTAATGTAACAGGTTACTATCATATTGTCAGCAATAGCATAATATACATTAGATACTTGTTATATACAGTATTGTCTCATTACACAATACTAATGTAACAGGTTAGTATCATATTCTCAGCAATAGTGTATTTATACACTAGAGATATGTTATATACAGTATAGTCTCATTACACAATACTAATGTAACAGGTTAGTATCATATTGTCAGCAATAGCGTATTATACATTAGATACTTGTTATATACAGTATAGTCTTATTACACAATACTAATGTAACAGGTTAGTATCATATTGTCAGCAATAGCGTATTTATACATTAGATACTTGTTATATACAGTATAGTCTTATTACACAATACTAATGTAACAGGTTAGTATCATATTGTCAGCAATAGCGTATTTATACATTAGATACTTGTTATATACAGTATAGTCTTATTACACAATACTAATGTAACAGGTTAGTATCATATTATCAGCAATAGCGTATTATACATTAGATACTTGTTATATACAGTATAGTCTCATTACACAATACTAATTTAACAGGTTAGTATCATATTGTCAACAATAGCGTATTATACATTAGAGATCTGTTATATACAGTTTAGTCTCATTAAACAATCCTAAAGTATCTGGTTAGTATCATATTGTCAGCAATAGCGTATTTATACATTAGATATTTGTTATATACAGTATAGTCTTATTACCCAATCCTAATGTAACATGTTAGTATCATATTGTCTTCAATAGCGTATTATACATTAGATACTTGTTATATACAGTATAGTCTCATTACACAATACTAATGTAACAGGATAGTATCATATTTTCTGCAATAGCGTATTTATACATTAGAGATATGTTATATACAGTATAATCTCATTACATAATACTAATGTAACAGGTTAGTATTATATTGTCAGCAATAGTGTATTATACATTAGATACTTGCTATATACAGTATATTCTCATTACACAATACAAATGTAACGGTTAGTATCATATTGTCAGCAATAGCGTATTATACATTAGATATTTGTTATATACAGTATAGTTTTATTACACAATAATAATGTAACAGGTTAGTATCATATTGTCAGCAATAGCATATTTATACATTAGGGATTTGTTATATACAGTATAGTCTTATTACACAATACTAATGTAACAGGTTAGTATCATATTGTCACTCAGCAATAGCGTATTTATACATTAGGTATTTGTTATATACAGTATAGTCTTATTACACAATACTAATGTAACAGGTTAGTATCATATTGTCACTCAGCAATAGCGTATTTATACATTAGGTATTTGTTATATACAGTATAGTCTTATTACACAATACTAATGTAACAGGTTAGTATCATATTGTCACTCAGCAATAGCGTATTTATACATTAGGTATTTGTTATATACAGTATAGTCTTATTACACAATACTAATGTAACAGGTTAGTATCATATTGTCAGCAATAGTGTATTATACATTAGGTATTTGTTATATACAGTATAGTCTTATTACACAATACTAATGTAACAGGTTAGTATCATATTGTCAGCAATAGTGTGTTATACATTAGATACTTGTTATATACAGTATAGTCTCATTACACAATACTAATGTAACAGTTTAGTATCATATGGTCAGCAATAGCGTATTATACATTAGATACTTGTTATATACAGTATAGTCTTATTACACAATACTAATGTAACAGGTTAGTATCATATTGTCAGCAATAGCGTATTATACATTAGATACTTGTTATATACAGTATAGTCTCATTACACAATACTAATGTAACAGGTTAGTATTATATTGTCAGCAATAGTGTGTTATACATTAGATACTTGTTATATACAGTATAGTCTCATTACACAATACTAATGTAACAGTTTAGTATCATATGGTCAGCAATAGCGTATTATACATTAGATACTTGTTATATACAGTATAGTCTTATTACACAATACTGATGTAACAGGTTAGTATCATATTGTCAGCAATAGCGTATTATACATTAGATACTTGTTATATACAGTATAGTCTCATTACACAATACTAATGTAACAGGTTAGTATCATATAGTCAGCAATAGCGTATTAAACAATTAGATACTTGTTATATACAGTATAGTCTCATTACACAATACTAATGTAACAGGTTAGTATCATATTGTCAGCAATAGTGTATTATACATTAGATACTTGTTATATACAGTATAGTCTTATTACACAATACAAATGTAACGGTTAGTATCATATTGTCAGCAATAGCGTATTATACATTAGATATTTGTTATATACAGTATAGTCTTATTACACAATACTAATGTAACAGGTTAGTATCATATTATCAGCAATAGCGTATTATACATTAGATACTTGTTATATACAGTATAGTCTTATTACACAATACAAATGTAACGGTTAGTATCATATTGTCAGCAATAGCGTATTATACATTAGATATTTGTTATATACAGTATAGTCTTATTACACAATACAAATGTAACGGTTAGTATCATATTGTCAGCAATAGCGTATTATACATTAGATACTTGTTATATACAGTATAGTCTCATTACACAATACTAATGTAACAGTTTAGTATCATATGGTCAGCAATAGCGTATTATACATTAGATACTTGTTATATACAGTATAGTCTTATTACACAATACTAATGTAACAGGTTAGTATCATATTGTCAGCAATAGCGTATTATACATTAGATACTTGTTATATACAGTATAGTCTCATTACACAATACTAATGTAACAGGTTAGTATTATATTGTCAGCAATAGTGTGTTATACATTAGATACTTGTTATATACAGTATAGTCTCATTACACAATACTAATGTAACAGTTTAGTATCATATGGTCAGCAATAGCGTATTATACATTAGATACTTGTTATATACAGTATAGTCTTATTACACAATACTAATGTAACAGGTTAGTATCATATTGTCAGCAATAGCGTATTATACATTAGATACTTGTTATATACAGTATAGTCTCATTACACAATACTAATGTAACAGGTTAGTATCATATAGTCAGCAATAGCGTATTAAACAATTAGATACTTGTTATATACAGTATAGTCTCATTACACAATACTAATGTAACAGGTTAGTATCATATTGTCAGCAATAGTGTATTATACATTAGATACTTGTTATATACAGTATAGTCTTATTACACAATACAAATGTAACGGTTAGTATCATATTGTCAGCAATAGCGTATTATACATTAGATATTTGTTATATACAGTATAGTCTTATTACACAATACTAATGTAACAGGTTAGTATCATATTATCAGCAATAGCGTATTATACATTAGATACTTGTTATATACAGTATAGTCTTATTACACAATACAAATGTAACGGTTAGTATCATATTGTCAGCAATAGCGTATTATACATTAGATATTTGTTATATACAGTATAGTCTTATTACACAATACAAATGTAACGGTTAGTATCATATTGTCAGCAATAGCGTATTATACATTAGATACTTGTTATATACAGTATAGTCTCATTACACAATACTTATGTAACAGGTTGGTATCATATCATACACTCTCTACACTATATAATAAAAATTATTAAAACAATAATATATATATATATATATCTGTATATATCTATACCTATGTATAATCATGTGTATATATATATATATATATATATATATATACACATACATACAGTATATGTAGGTATAGATATATATGTTAACATAATGGCCTCTATTTAACAAAGTCTGGCGGACCTGATCCGACAGTGGGGATCAGGTCCGCCAGACCTCACAGAATACGGACAGCAATACGCTCTCCGTATTCAGCATTGCACCAGCAGCCCACAACATCACTGCGCTATTGATTTAAATTAGGTTACTGTGATATTGCAAATGCAATATCCTCTGGTTAACTTTTTGCAGGCATCAGGTTTTGTGCAAGAACAAAATGTTTACTTACATTTTGTAACACCAGTGCTTCCTGACGCATGCAACAAGGTAACTTCTAGCTGTAATGAGCTGTAAATACCTCTTCACTGGCTCCCCATACACTCTAGAATACAATTCAAGTATTAACCCTAACCTATAAAGTATTAACCCTAACCTAAAAAGTATTGACCCTGACCTTTAAAGTATTAACCGTAACCTATAAAGCACTAAACAGCCTAGCTCCCAACTATGTGCCAGATTATGAGTGGCGTGCCAACAGTTACGTGCAAGTTAAGTGCAAACAATGGGTGTTTGCGAATGTCAGGGTTAGCACTCGTATTACAAGTCAAAAGATAACGGGAACGCATGAGCTCAATCTTTAATTATGCTAGAATGAATACTGTGTCATCAGAACTCAACGCATACAAAATACATTAAAAAGTGCATTTACACTCATAATGACATTATAAACTAAAAAGTATTCAAAATAATGTAATAAAAAAGTTATAAGGACTCAAAGATAGAAGGTCTCAGGTGTTAGAAGAAAAGGCAGACATGGGGCTTTTCTGGAAGAAGAAAGAAGAAGTCGCCGCTTGGAAGGCTTCACCGCCTGGAACAGGACCTTCTCCGCCAGACTTCAGGAACTGTGAGTACCAACCTGGGGGGTTAGACCTGGTTGTGTGTCATGGGGCATTGGTTAATTTTTGAGGGGGTTTGTTTTATTAAGATAAGGGATGGGCAATTCTTAAAAGAGCTAAATGCCCTTTTAAGGGCAGCAAAAGAGCTAAAGGCCCTTTTAAGGACAATGCCCATACAAATGCCCTTTTCAGTGCAATGGGTAGTTTAGTTTTTTTAGTGTTAGGTTTATTTATTTTGGGGGGGTTTGCTGGGTGGTGGGTTTTACTGTTAGGGGGGACTTTATTTTTGTAAATGTAAAGAGCTGTTTAACTTAGGGCAATGCCCTGCAAAAAGCCTTGGGGGTGTTTTTATTTTCATAGGGAATAGGTTTAATTTTTTTATTTTTGATAATTTGTTTATTATTTTCTGTAATGTTAGCATTTTTTATTTTTTGTAATTTTAGTTTAATTTAAACTTTTTATTTTTAAAGTAATGTTAGTTTTTTATTTTAATTGTAATTTTGTATTTTTAATTTAGGTAATTGGGTATAATTTAGGGGGTGTTAGGGGGCTTAGTAATTTAATTAGTTATTTGCGTTTTGGGTTTTGGCAGTTTAAGGGGATAAAAGGGTAATTAGGTTTATTGCGATGTGTTTTTTTTTTGCTGTTTAGCAGTGGCGGCTGGTGACTTTTGAAGATGGAAGAGCACTAGCCCTGCCCCTCAGATGGCTTCGCCCATTTTAATGTGTGTGTGTATATATACATACATACACACACACACACACTCTGCCAGTTACCTTAACACATACTTATGTACAAGGTGAGGGCAGTGTGTTATGTGTATTACTGTGTGTTGTTAATGTCTGTGTGTGAGGTATGTACATAACTAACCTGTGTATATTGAAAGACAAGAGCACCACATACACCCTGCAGTTACTATATATATATATACTGGGTACAAGAGTCCTGTCACTGGGGCAGTATAAGGACTTTATATATATAAGTCCTTATACTGCCCCAGTGACAGGATTCTTGTACCCAGTATATATAAATAAATAAATAAATAAAAAGTATGATTTTATATATATATGTGTGTGTGTGTGTGATTAGGAAGCTGTATGACTCATATTTTTACACACAAATGTTACCTGACATTTGCTACTACAAGTTATGAGAACATTTAAGTTTGCTCATAACATGTAGGAGCAAATGGGTTAAATAAACTAAATAAACTGTGCAACTTTGTAAGCTGCAGAGAGGGAGGCTGACAGCTCTTACCCAGGCTGGCACTGATAATTAACCCATGGCTCCCCTTACCTCTCTTCTTTGGCTTTCACTCCCTTCAGTCTGTGTTTCAGCTCGGCTCAGTCTCAGGCAGAGAGAATGTGGGGGGGGGGAGGGGATTGCAGACCGTGCAGTGGCTGCTCTGACAGGATTTGAAAAGTTTGTATTCTGCCTGAAAAAAGCCCTATGCAAATAATACAAAATCAGTGTATTAATGCAACCTCTGTCTGTACATGATCTGCAGTCCCCTCCCCCCACATTCTCTCTGCCTGAGACTGAGTCATGCAACCACTATACACTGCTGCTGCAGACAGTTTACCAGTTATATAATATAATAAAAAAATATAATATAACTGGTAAACTGCAGCAGTGTATAGAGGTTGCAGTCTCATATATACAGTATTTGATCATGCCTCACTGAGCTGTTAATACAGATGGATCATGTCACTTTCACAGGGAAAATATGGAACCTAAGGGCATTTTTCAACACTTAATTCATTTTTCCTGCTGTGTTTTTTTTTTTACAATTGTTACCCTGACTTAAAATTCAATCCCTGCATTTCTTGTTCTATTTTTCTTTTAAAACCCATGTTTCATCATGATTTTTTTTGTAATACATCTGATATGTATATAAATATATATATGTATGTAATAACCAAAGAGTGACCGCACCACCTAATAGGTATCAAATGCTCATGCACAGGATAGAGTCTGGTCCCTGACTCAATAATAATATAATATTAAATAATCCCAGCCAATGAGTCATAGCAATTGTTTCAGCAAAATATTTTAATAGTTTCATGCCATGTCATAATCAATCTGACATAACTTAGAAAACCATTGGAGAGGACCAAAGACACACTCATACAGATCCACACAAACCCCATCCACCAAAAAACACATCCGCACCATATCATCCTAAAATAAAAGTACAAACCAAAGATGCAAATGAAAGAAACAATGAAGAAAACAATAACAGAAATACACCCCCAGGGAGTGAAGGACAGCAGCACCTGTCTAATAACCTTTAAGAAATCTTATAGCAATTCCATTTCAGGAAGACACTGACGCCTAGATTTAGAGTTTTGCGGCCAAAACGCATGCTTTTTTCTGGCCGCACCTTTTAAATACCGCTGGTATTTAGAGTTCACAGAATGGCTGGGTTTTCAGTGCGTTAGGCTCCAAAAAGGGAGCGTAGAGCATAATTTAACGCCACTGCAACTCTCGATACCAGTGGTGCTTACGGACGCGGCCAGCTTCAAAAACGTGCTCGTGCACGATTCCCCCATAGAAAACAATGGGGCTGTTTGAGCTGAAAAAAAAACCTAACACCTGCAAAAAGCCGCGTTCAGCTCCTAACGCAGCCCCATTGTTTTCTATGGGGAAACACTTCCTACGTCTGCACCTAACACCCTAACATGTACCCCGAGTCTACACACCCCTAACCTTACACTTATTAACCTCTAATCTGCCGCCCCCGCTATCGCTGACACCTGCATATTTTTTTAACCCCTAATCTGCCGCTCCGTAAACCGCTGCTACCTACATTATACCTATGTACCCCTAATCTGCTGCCCCTAACACCGCCGACCCCTATATTATATTAATTAACCTCTAATCTGCCCCCCACAACGTCGCCGCCAGCTACCTACAATAGTTAACCCCTAATCGGCCGACCGCAAAGCGCCGCCACCTACGTTATCCTTATGTACCCCTAATCTGCTGCCCCTAACACCGCCGACCCCTATATTATATTTATTAACCCCTAATCTGCCCCCCTCAACGTCACCTCCACCTGCCTACACTTATTAACCCCTAATCTGCCGAGCGGACCAGACCGCTACTATAATAAAGTTATTAACCCCTAATCCGCCTCACTCCCGCCTCAATAACCCTATAATAAATAGTATTAACCCCTAATCTGCCCTCCCTAACATTGCCGACACCTAACTTCAATTATTAACCCCTAATCTGCCGACCGAATCTCGCCGCTACTGTAATAAATGGATTAACCCCTAAAGCTAAATCTAACCCTAACACTAACACCCCCCTAAGTTAAATATAATTTAAATCTAACAAAATAAATTAACTCTTATTAAATAAATTATTCCTATTTAAAGCTAAATACTTACCTGTAAAATAAACCCTAATATAGCTACAATATAAATTATAATTATATTATAGCTATTTTAGGATTTATATTTATTTTACAGGTAACTTTGTATTTATTTTTAACCAGGTACAATAGCTATTAAATAGTTAAGAACTATTTAATAGCTAAAATAGTTAAAATAATTACAAAATTACCTGTAAAATAAATCCTAACCTAAGTTAAATAATTTTTTTTTTACAAACATTAGAAAAATATTACAACAATTTTAAACTAATTACACCTACTCTAAGCCCCCTAATAAAATAACAAAGCCCCCCAAAATAAAAAAATGTCCTACCCTATTCTAAATTAAAAAAGTTGAAAGCTCTTTTACCTTACCAGCCCTGAACAGGGCCCTTTGCGGGGCATGCCCCAAAGAATTAATCTCTTTTGCCTGTTAAAAAAACATATACAATACCCCCCCCCCCAACATTACAACCCACCACCCACATACCCCTAATCTAACCCAAACCCCCCTTAAATAAACCTAACACTAAGCCCCTGAAGAACTTCCTACCTTATCTTCACCATACCAGGTTCACCGATCCGTCCTCGGAAGTCTTGATCCAAGCCTCGGAAGTGTTGATCCAAGCCCAAGCGGGGGGCTGAAGAGTGACGTCCATCCTCAGGCTGAAGTCTGGATCCAAGCGGCGGCTAAAGAACTCCATCATCGGGTTGAAGTCGGAAGTCCATCATCGAGATGAAGTCTTCTATCAAGCCGCATATTCAATCTTCTTTCTTCTGGAGCGGAGCGGAGCCATCTTCTTTCCAACCGACGCGGATCCAACCTCTTCAACCGACGCCTACTCGCCGAATGACGGTTCCTTTAAATGACGTCATCCAAGATGGCGTCCCTCGAATTCCGATTGGCTGATAGGATTCTATCAGCCAATCGGAATTAAGGTAGGAATATTCTGATTGGCTGATGGGATTTGCGACGTTGAGGGGGCAGATTAGGGGTTAATAAATATAATATAGGGGTCGGCGGTGTTAGGGACAGCAGATTAGGGGTACATAAGGATAACGTAGGTGGCGGCGTTTTGCGGTCGGCAGATTAGGGGTTAATTACTGTAGGTAGCTGGCGGCGACGTTGTGGGGGGCAGGTTAGGGGTTAATAAATATAATATAGGGGTCGGCGGTGTTAGGGGCAGCAGATTAGGGGTACATAAGTATAACGTAGGTGGCGGTCGGCAGATTAGGGGTTAAAAAAATGTAATCGAGTGGCGGCGATGTGGGGGGGACCTTGGTTTAGGGGTACATAGGTAGTTTATGGGTGTTAGTGTACTTTAGAGCACAGTAATTAAGAGCTTTAAAAACCGGCGTTAGCCCAGAAAGGTCTTAACTACTGACTTTTTTCTGCGGCTGGAGTTTTGTCATCAGATTTCTAACGCTCACTTCAGCCACGACTCTAAAATACCGGCGTTAGAAAGATCCGTTGAAAAGATAGGATACGCAATTGACTTAAGGGGATCTGCGGTATGGAAAAGTCGCGGC